>NW_025750053.1:5000-21109 GCF_021184085.1 Oncorhynchus gorbuscha | reverse complement strand
ATGAGTAGGAATGGCTCTAGTGATGCTCCATGTATCTGTGAGTGGGTTGATCTGGGTCCTGTTAACAGTAATGTGGCTGTAATGAAAACAATTAGAGAAAGAGAATGAGTAGGAATGGCTCTAGTGATGCTCCATGTATCTGTGAGTGGGTTGATCTGGGTCCTGTTAACAGTAATGTGGCTGTAATGAAAACAATTAGAGAAAGAGAATGAGTAGGAATGGCTCTAGTGATGCTCCATGTATCTGTGAGTGGGTTGATCTGGGTCCTGTTAACAGTAATGTGGCTGTAATGAAAACAATTAGAGAAAGAGAATGAGTAGGAATGGCTCTAGTGATGCTCCATGTATCTGTGAGTGGGTTGATCTGGGTCCTGTTAACAGTAATGTGGCTGTAATGAAAACAATTAGAGAAAGAGAATGAGTAGGAATGGCTCTAGTGATGCTCCATGTATCTGTGAGTGGGTTGATCTGGGTCCTGTTAACAGTAATGTGGCTGTAATGAAAACAATTAGAGAAAGAGAATGAGTAGGAATGGCTCTAGTGATGCTCCATGTATCTGTGAGTGGGTTGATCTGGGTCCTGTTAACAGTAATGTGGCTGTAATGAAAACAATTAGAGAAAGAGAATGAGTAGGAATGGCTCTAGTGATGCTCCATGTATCTGTGAGTGGGTTGATCTGGGTCCTGTTAACAGTAATGTGGCTGTAATGAAAACAATTAGAGAAAGAGAATGAGTAGGAATGGCTCTAGTGATGCTCCATGTATCTGTGAGTGGGTTGATCTGGGTCCTGTTAACAGTAATGTGGCTGTAATGAAAACAATTAGAGAAAGAGAATGAGTAGGAATGGCTCTAGTGATGCTCCATGTATCTGTGAGTGGGTTGATCTGGGTCCTGTTAACAGTAATGTGGCTGTAATGAAAACAATTAGAGAAAGAGAATGAGTAGGAATGGCTCTAGTGATGCTCCATGTATCTGTGAGTGGGTTGATCTGGGTCCTGTTAACAGTAATGTGGCTGTAATGAAAACAATTAGAGAAAGAGAATGAGTAGGAATGGCTCTAGTGATGCTCCATGTATCTGTGAGTGGGTTGATCTGGGTCCTGTTAACAGTAATGTGGCTGTAATGAAAACAATTAGAGAAAGAGAATGAGTAGGAATGGCTCTAGTGATGCTCCATGTATCTGTGAGTGGGTTGATCTGGGTCCTGTTAACAGTAATGTGGCTGTAATGAAAACAATTAGAGAAAGAGAATGAGTAGGAATGGCTCTAGTGATGCTCCATGTATCTGTGAGTGGGTTGATCTGGGTCCTGTTAACAGTAATGTGGCTGTAATGAAAACAATTAGAGAAAGAGAATGAGTAGGAATGGCTCTAGTGATGCTCCATGTATCTGTGAGTGGGTTGATCTGGGTCCTGTTAACAGTAATGTGGCTGTAATGAAAACAATTAGAGAAAGAGAATGAGTAGGAATGGCTCTAGTGATGCTCCATGTATCTGTGAGTGGGTTGATCTGGGTCCTGTTAACAGTAATGTGGCTGTAATGAAAACAATTAGAGAAAGAGAATGAGTAGGAATGGCTCTAGTGATGCTCCATGTATCTGTGAGTGGGTTGATCTGGGTCCTGTTAACAGTAATGTGGCTGTAATGAAAACAATTAGAGAAAGAGAATGAGTAGGAATGGCTCTAGTGATGCTCCATGTATCTGTGAGTGGGTTGATCTGGGTCCTGTTAACAGTAATGTGGCTGTAATGAAAACAATTAGAGAAAGAGAATGAGTAGGAATGGCTCTAGTGATGCTCCATGTATCTGTGAGTGGGTTGATCTGGGTCCTGTTAACAGTAATGTGGCTGTAATGAAAACAATTAGAGAAAGAGAATGAGTAGGAATGGCTCTAGTGATGCTCCATGTATCTGTGAGTGGGTTGATCTGGGTCCTGTTAACAGTAATGTGGCTGTAATGAAAACAATTAGAGAAAGATAATGAGTAGGAATGGCTCTAGTGATGCTCCATGTATCTGTGAGTGGGTTGATCTGGGTCCTGTTAACAGTAATGTGGCTGTAATGAAAACAATTAGAGAAAGAGAATGAGTAGGAATGGCTCTAGTGATGCTCCATGTATCTGTGAGTGGGTTGATCTGGGTCCTGTTAACAGTAATGTGGCTGTAATTGAATTAATAACAGTAATAATAGAATGGGAGAAATCACTGCTCCACCATATTGCTCACAGTGAGGGTGAGATATTGGACTGTATGGAGGCAGAGAGATTCTTCTGTGATTTCTGTTTCCTGATTGAGTCCATGGGTCAAGAATGGGTCAGAGATGGTCATGAATGGGTCAGAGATGGTCATGAATGGGTCAGGAATGGGTCAGAGATGGTCATGAATGGGTCTGGAATGGGTCAGAGACGGTCATGAATGGGTCAGAGATGGTCATGAATGGGTCAGAGATGGTCATGAATGGGTCTGGAATGGGTCAGAGATTGTCATGAATGGGTCTGGAATGGGTCAGAGATGGTCATGAATGGGTCAGAGATTGTCATGAATGGGTCTGGAATGGGTCAGAGATGGTCATGAATGGGTCAGAGATGGTCATGAATGGGTCAGGAATGGGTCAGAGATGGTCATGAATGGGTCAGGAATGGGTCAGAGACGGGTCAGAGATGGGTCAGAGATGGGTCAGGAATGGGTCAGAGATGGTCATGAATGGGTCAGGAATGGGTCAGAGATGGTCCTGAATGGGTCAGGAATGGGTCAGAGATGGTCATGAATGGGTCTGGAATGGGTCAGAGATGGTCATGAAAGGGTCAGGAATGGGTCAGAGACGGGTCAGAGATGGGTCAGAGATGGGTCAGGAATGGGTCAGAGATGGTCATGAATGGGTCAGGAATGGGTCAGAGATGGTCATGAATGGGTCAGAGATGGTCATGAATGGGTCAGAGATGGTCAGGAATGGGTCAGAGATGGTCATTAATGGGTCAGAGATGGTCAGGAATGGGTCAGAGATGGTCATGAATGGGTCAGAGATGGTCATTAATGGGTCAGAGATGGTCATGAATGGGTCAGAGATGGTCATGAATGGGTCAGAGATGGGTCAGAGATGGGTCAGAGATGGGTCAGAGATTGGTCTGGAATATGTCAGAGATGATTCAGAAATGGGTCAGGAATGGGTCAGAGATGGTCATGAATGGGTCAGAGATGGTCATTAATGGGTCAGAGATGGGTCAGAGATGGGTCAGAGATTGGTCTGGAATATGTCAGAGATGATTCAGAAATGGGTCAGGAATCGGTCAGAGATGGTCATGAATGGGTCAGAGATGGTCATTAATGGGTCAGAGATGGGTCAGAGATGGGTCATGAATGGGTCAGAGATGGGTCAGAGATGGGTCAGAGATGGGTCAGAGATTGGTCTGGAATATGTCAGAGATGATTCAGAGATGGGTCAGGAATGGGTCAGAGATGGTCATGAATGGGTCAGAGATGGGTCAGAGATGGGTCAGAGATGGTCATGAATGGGTCAGAGATGGTCATTAATGGGTCAGAGATGGGTCAGAGATGGGTCAGAGATGGTCATGAATGGGTCAGAGATGGGTCAGAGATGGTCATGAATGGGTCAGAGATGGTCATTAATGGGTCAGAGATGGTCATTAATGGGTCAGAGATGGTCATGAATGGGTCAGAGATGGTCATGAATGGGTCAGAGATGGTCATTAATGGGTCAGAGATGGGTCATGAATGGGTCAGAGATTGGTCTGGAATAGGTCAGAGATGATTCAGAGATGGGTCAGGAATGGGTCAGAGATGGGTCAGGAATGGGTCAGAGATGGGTCAGGAATGGGTCAGAGATGGTCATGAATGGGTCAGAGATGGGTCAGAGATGGGTCAGGAATGGGTCAGAGATGGGTCAGGAATGGGTCAGAGATGGGTCAGGAATGGGTCAGAGATGGGTCAGGAATGGGTCAGAGATGGTCATGAATGGGTCAGAGATGGGTCAGGAATGGGTCAGAGATGATTCAGAGATGGGTCAGGAATGGGTCAGAGATGGTCATGAATGGGTCAGGAATGGGTCAGAGATGGTCATGAATGGGTCTGGAATGGGTCAGAGATGGTCATGAAAGGGTCAGGAATGGGTCAGAGACGGGTCAGAGATGGGTCAGAGATGGGTCAGGAATGGGTCAGAGATGGTCATGAATGGGTCAGGAATGGGTCAGAGATGGTCATGAATGGGTCAGAGATGGTCATGAATGGGTCAGAGATGGTCATTAATGGGTCAGAGATGGTCAGGAATGGGTCAGAGATGGTCATGAATGGGTCAGAGATGGTCATTAATGGGTCAGAGATGGTCATGAATGGGTCAGAGATGGTCATGAATGGGTCAGAGATGGGTCAGAGATGGGTCAGAGATGGGTCAGAGATTGGTCTGGAATATGTCAGAGATGATTCAGAAATGGGTCAGGAATGGGTCAGAGATGGTCATGAATGGGTCAGAGATGGTCATTAATGGGTCAGAGATGGGTCAGAGATGGGTCAGAGATGGGTCAGAGATGGGTCAGGAATATGTCAGAGATGATTCAGAGATGGGTCAGGAATGGGTCAGAGATGGTCATGAATGGGTCAGAGATGGGTCAGAGATGGTCATGAATGGGTCAGAGATGGTCATTAATGGGTCAGAGATGGTCATTAATGGGTCAGAGATGGTCATGAATGGGTCAGAGATGGTCATGAATGGGTCAGAGATGGTCATTAATGGGTCAGAGATGGGTCAGAGATGGGTCAGAGATGGTCATGAATGGGTCAGAGATGGGTCAGAGATGGTCATGAATGGGTCAGAGATGGTCATTAATGGGTCAGAGATGGTCATTAATGGGTCAGAGATGGTCATGAATGGGTCAGAGATGGTCATGAATGGGTCAGAGATGGTCATGAATGGGTCAGAGATGGTCAGGAATGGGTCAGAGATGGTCATGAATGGGTCAGAGATGGGTCATGAATGGGTCAGAGATGGTCATTAATGGGTCAGAGATGGTCATGGATGGGTCAGAGATGGTCAGGAATGGGTCAGAGATGGTCATGAATGGGTCAGAGATGGGTCATGAATGGGTCAGAGATGGTCATGAATGGGTCAGAGATGGTCATGAATGGGTCAGAGATGGGTCAGAGATGATTCAGAGATTGGTCAGGAATGGGTCAGAGATGGTCATGAATGGGTCAGGAATGGGTCAGAGATGGTCATGAATGGGTCAGGAATGGGTCAGAGATGGTCATGAATGGGTCAGAGATGGTCATGAATGGGTCAGGAATGGGTCAGAGATGGTCATGAATGGGTCAGGAATGGGTCAGAGATGGTCATGAATGGGTCAGGAATGGGTCAGAGATGGTCAGGAATGGGTCAGAGATGATTCAGAGATTGGTCTGGAATATGTCAGAGATGATTCAGAGATGGTCATGAATGGGTCAGAGATGGTCATGAATGGGTCAGAGATGGTCATGAATGGGTCAGAGATGGTCATGAATGGGTCAGAGATGGTCATGAATGGGTCAGAGATGATTCAGAGATGGGTCAGGAATGGGTCAGAGATGGTCAGGAATGGGTCAGAGATGATTCAGAGATTGGTCTGGAATATGTCAGAGATGATTCAGAGATGGTCATGAATGGGTCAGAGATGGTCATGAATGGGTCAGAGATGGGTCAGAGATGGTCATGAATGGGTCAGAGATGGTCATGAATGGGTCAGAGATGGGTCAGAGATGGTCATGAATGGGTCATGAATGGGTCATGAATGGGTCATGAATGGGTCGGAGATGATTCAGAGATGGGTCCTGAATGGGTCAGAGATTGGTCTGGAATAGGTCAGAGATGATTCAGAGATGGGTCAGGAATGGGTCAGAGATGGGTCAGAGATGATTCAGAGATGGGTCAGGAATGGGTCAGAGATTTTCCGGTTCCGGTTGGAGCGAGTGGTCGCATCTGCACGTCGCTCCAACGGGTAGTATAACTTTTTCATTATATTTCATTATATCACAACGGTTTGATTTGTCTTATCTTAGCAATTTCTTCTCAGCTAGCTACATAGCCGTCTTTGTATCAAAGATAATTGCGTAATTATCGTATTTCGCCGTCCTAACGTAGTCTTCACTAGCCAGCTAGCTAACGTCCACTGATTAGCTGCACTGAGAAACTATTACACTCAACTGAACGACTTGATTAGTTTAGTGTTAGCTACCTACATAGCTGTCTTTGCTGTCTTCGTATCATCGTATCATCGTATCCAAGATAATTGTGTTGTTTAGGTTTAGAGTGTGTAGTCTTAGAGTGATTATCTTAATTTACCGAGGTTAGCTAGCCAGCTATTTGTCGTCCTTAACGTAGGTGACTCTGCTAGCTAGCCAACTCTGCTAGCTAGCCAACAGCTAGCCAACGCTAGCCAACGTCTTCTGAATAGAACTCAACTACCCGGTCGCATTCACAGGTTGTATCACATTTTCACTTCATTTCATTACAGTACAACGGTTTGATTTGTTTGATCGTAGCTAGCTACTTAGCTAGCTACATAGCCGTCTTTGTATCAAAGATAATTGTGTAGTCTAGAGCGATTTTCTAGGTTCGCTAGCCATCTATTGTCGTTCTTTTAACGCAACGTAACGTAAACAACACTGCTAGCTAGCCTGCTAGCCCCGAATAGCAACACTGCAGAAACTATTACACTCAACGGAACGACTTGATTAGTGTAGTGTCAACAACGCACCCACTGCCAGCTGGCCTACTTCAGCAGTACTGTATCATTTTAATCATTTTAGTCAATAAGATTCTTGCTACGTAGCTTAACTTTCTGAACATTCGAGACGTGTAGTCCACTTGTCATTCCAATCTCCTTTGCATTAGCGTAGCCTCTTCTGTAGCCTGTCAACTATGTGTCTGTTTATCCCTGTTCTCTCCTCTCTGCACAGACCATACAAACGCTCCACACCGCGTGGCCGCGGCCACCCTACTCTGGTGGTCCCAGCGCGCACGACCCACGTGGAGTTCCAGGTCTCCGGTAGCCTCTGGAACTGCCAATCTGCGGTCAACAAGGCAGAGTTCATCTCAGCCTATGCCTCCCTCCAGTCCCTCGACTTCTTGGCACTGACGGAAACATGGATCACCACAGACAACACTGCTACTCCTACTGCTCTCTCTTCGTCCGCCCACGTGTTCTCGCACACCCCGAGAGCGTCTGGTCAGCGGGGTGGTGGCACCGGGATCCTCATCTCTCCCAAGTGGTCATTCTCTCTTTCTCCCCTTACCCATCTGTCTATCGCCTCCTTTGAATTCCATGCTGTCACAGTTACTAGCCCTTTCAAGCTTAACATCCTTATCATTTATCGCCCTCCAGGTTCCCTCGGAGAGTTCATCAATGAGCTTGATGCCTTGATAAGCTCCTTTCCTGAGGACGGCTCACCTCTCACAGTTCTGGGCGACTTTAACCTCCCCACGTCTACCTTTGACTCTTTCCTCTCTGCCTCCTTCTTTCCACTCCTCTCCTCTTTTGACCTCACCCTCTCACCTTCCCCCTACTCACAAGGCAGGCAATACGCTCGACCTCATCTTTACTAGATGCTGTTCTTCCACTAACCTCACTGCAACTCCCCTCCAAGTCTCCGACCACTGCCTTGTATCCTTTTCCCTCTCGCTCTCATCCAACACCTCCCACACTGCCCCTACTCGGATGGTATCGCGCCGTCCCAACCTTCGCTCTCTCTCCCCGCTACTCTCTCCTCTTCCATCCTATCATCTCTTCCCTCCGCTCAAACCTTCTCCCACCTATCTCCTGATTCTGCCTCCTCAACCCTCCCTCTCCTCCCTCTCTGCATCCCTTGACTCTCTATGTCCCCTATCCTCCAGGCCGGCTCGGTCCTCCCCTCCCGCTCCGTGGCTCGATGACTCATTGCGAGCTCACAGAACAGGGCTCCGGGCAGCCGAGCGGAAATGGAGGAAAACTCGCCTCCCTGCGGACCTGGCATCCTTTCACTCCCTCCTCTCTACATTTTCCTCCTCTGTCTCTGCTGCTAAAGCTACTTTCTACCACGCTAAATTCCAAGCATCTGCCTCTAACCCTAGGAAGCTCTTTGCCACCTTCTCCTCCCTCCTGAATCCTCCGCCCCCCTCCTCCCCTCTCTGCAGATGACTTCGTCAACCATTTTGAAAAGAAGGTCGACGACATCCGATCCTCGTTTGCTAAGTCAAACGACACCGCTGGTTCTGCTCACACTGCCCTACCCTGTGCTCTGACCTCTTTCTCCCCTCTCTCTCCAGATGAAATCTCGCGTCTTGTGACGGCCGGCCGCCCAACAACCTGCCCGCTTGACCCTATCCCCTCCTCTCTTCTCCAGACCATTTCCGGAGACCTTCTCCCTTACCTCACCTCGCTCATCAACTCATCCCTGACCGTTGGCTACGTCCCTTCCGTCTTCAAGAGAGCGAGAGTTGCACCCCTTCTGAAAAAACCTACACTCGATCCCTCCGATGTCAACAATTACAGACCAGTATCCCTTCTTTCTTTTCTCTCCAAAACTCTTGAACGTGCCGTCCTTGGCCAGCTCTCCCGCTATCTCTCTCTGAATGACCTTCTTGATCCAAATCAGTCAGGTTTCAAGACTAGTCATTCAACTGAGACTGCTCTCCTCTGTATCACGGAGGCGCTCCGCACTGCTAAAGCTAACTCTCTCTCCTCTGCTCTCATCCTTCTAGATCTATCGGCTGCCTTCGATACTGTGAACCATCAGATCCTCCTCTCCACCCTCTCCGAGTTGGGCATCTCCGGCGCGGCCCACGCTTGGATTGCGTCCTACCTGACAGGTCGCTCCTACCAGGTGGCGTGGCGAGAATCTGTCTCCTCACCACGCGCTCTCACCACTGGTGTCCCCAGGGCTCTGTTCTTGGCCCTCTCCTATTCTCGCTATACACCAAGTCACTTGGCTCTGTCATAACCTCACATGGTCTCTCTTATCATTGCTATGCAGACGACACACAATTAATCTTCTCCTTTCCCCCTTCTGATGACCAGGTGGCGAATCGCATCTCTGCATGTCTGGCAGACATATCAGTGTGGATGACGGATCACCACCTCAAGCTGAACCTCGGCAAGACGGAGCTGCTCTTCCTCCCGGGGAAGGACTGCCCGTTCCATGATCTCGCCATCACGGTCGACAACTCCATTGTGTCCTCCTCCCAGAGCGCCAAGAATCTTGGCGTGATCCTGGACAACACCCTGTCGTTCTCAACTAACATCAAGGCGGTGGCCCGTTCCTGTAGGTTCATGCTCTACAACATCCGCAGAGTACGACCCTGCCTCACACAGGAAGCGGCGCAGGTCCTAATCCAGGCACTTGTCATCTCCCGTCTGGATTACTGCAACTCGCTGTTGGCTGGGCTCCCTGCCTGTGCCATTAAACCCCTTCAACTCATCCAGAACGCCGCAGCCCGTCTGGTGTTCAACCTTCCCAAGTTCTCTCACGTCACCCTGCTCCTCCGTTCTCTCCACTGGCTTCCAGTTGAAGCTCGCATCCGCTACAAGACCATGGTGCTTGCCTACGGAGCTGTGAGGGGAACGGCAATTCAGTACCTCCAGGCTCTGATCAGGCCCTACACCCAAACAAGGGCACTGCGTTCATCCACCTCTGGCCTGCTCGCCTCCCTACCACTGAGGAAGTACAGCTCCCGCTCAGCCCAGTCAAAACTGTTCGCTGCCCTGGCCCCCCAATGGTGGAACAAACTCCCTCACGACGCCAGGACAGCGGAGTCAATCACCACCTTCCGGAGACACCTGAAACCCCACCTCTTTAAGGAATACCTAGGATAGGTTAAGTAATCCCTCTCACCCCACCCCCCCTAAGTTTTAGATGCACTATTGTTAAGTGACTGTCCCACTGGATGTCATAAGGTGAATGCACCAATTTGTAAGTCGCTCTGGATAAGAGCGTCTGCTAAATGACTTAAATGTAAATGTAAATGTAATGGTCATGAATGGGTCAGAGATGGTCATGAATGGGTCAGAGATGGGTCAGGAATGGGTCAGAGATGAGTCAGGAATGGGTCAGAGATGGGTCAGGAATGGGTCAGAGATGGGTCAGGAATGGGTCAGAGATGGGTCAGGAATGGGTCAGAGATGGGTCAGGAATGGGTCAGGAATGGGTCAGAGATGGGTCAGAGATGGGTCAGGAATGGGTCAGAGATGGGTCAGGAATGGGTCAGAGATGAGGATAGAGGAGTGTACTAACTATAGTTATTCTGCATCTGATGAAATGGACAATGATACATCTACAAACAATGCAAGTATAGCAGATTAGCATCATTAATATTGTTCTGGAGGCAGCTCTGTAGAGTGGTCACAATACCAGGAAGTACAATTGAAGTATCTCAGCTATAGTACATTTATAGTAAAGCTATGATAATACCAGGAAGTACAATTGAAGTATCCCAGCTATAGTTCAGCTATAGTAAAGCTATGACAATACCAGGAAGTACAATTGAAGTATCTCAGCTATAGTACATTTATAGTAAAGCTATGACACTACCAGGAAGTACAATTGAAGTATCCCAGCTATAGTTCAGCTATAGTAAAGCTATGACACTACCAGGAAGTACAATTGAAGTATCCAAGCTATAGTTCAGCTATAGTAAAGCCATGACAATACCAGGAAGTACAATTGAAGTATCCCAGCTATAGTTCAGCTATAGTAAAGCCATGACAATACCAGGAAGTACAATTGAAGTATCCAAGCTATAGTTCAGCTATAGTAAAGCCATGACAATACCAGGAAGTACAATTGAAGTATCCCAGCTATAGTTCAGCTATAGTAAAGCTATGACAATACCAGGAAGTACAATTGAAGTATCTCAGCTATAGTTCATTTATAGTAAAGCTATGATAATACCAGGAAGTACAATTGAAGTATCCAAGCTATAGTTCAGCTATAGTAAAGCTATGACACTACCAGGAAGTACAATTGAAGTCAGAATAACTCTTTTCTAATGGAGTTGTGGTTAAGAAGGGCAGCTATGAATCATATACTCTGTATGAATCATACACACTGAGATGACTGACATGCGCAAACACACACACACACACACACACACACACACACACACACACACACACACACACACACACACACACACACACACACACACACACACACACACACACACACACACACACACACACACACACACACACACACACACACACACACACACTGTGTGTCCCCAGTGCAGCAGTGAATACAGTGTTTATTCAGTAAGTCAGTGTGGCCCTATAACTACCTGTCTTTAAAGAAGCGTCGGAAGCCAAAGGCGGTGAGCTTCAGGAGGGTCTCCAGTACAAAGGTGGATGTGAAGAAATAGTTACAGTACTTCAACACTAGATCCAGAGACTGAGAGACAGAGAGAGAAGGAGGTAGGAGGGAGGGGGAGAGAGAGAGAGAGGAGGAGGGAGGGAGGGGGGAGAGAGAGAGAGAGAGAGAGGAGGAGGGAGGGAGGGGGAGAGAGAGAGAGGAGGAGGGAGTGAGGGGGAGAGAGAGAAGGAGGTGGAGGGGAGAGAGGAGGTGGGTGGGGGAGAGAGAGAAAGAGGTGGGTGGGAGAAGGAGGCAGGAGGAGAGAGAGAAGGAGGTGGGAGGGAGAAGGAGAGAGAGAAGGAGATGGTGGGAAGGAGGAGAGAGAGGGGGGGAGGTGAGAGGGAGGGGGAGAGAGAGGAGGTGGGAGAGAGGGAGGAAGGAGGAGGGAGAGAAAGAAGGAGGTGGGAGGAAGGGGAGAGAGAAGGAGATGGTGGGAGGGAGGAGAGAGAGAGAGAGAAGGAGGTGAGAGAGAGGGAGAGAGAGAGGAGGGGGAGAGAAGGAGGTGGGAGGGGAAGAGAGAGGAGGTGGGAGGGATGGAGGGGGAGGGAGAGAGAGAAGGGGGAGAGAGAAGGAGATGGTAGGAGGGAGAAGAGAGAGAGAAGGAGGTGAGAGAGAGGGAGTGAGAGAGGAGGTGGGAGGGGAGAGAATGAGGTGGGTGGGAGGGGGAGAGAAGGAGGTGGGAGGGAGGGGGAGAGAGAGGAGGTGGGAGGGAGGGGGAGAGAGAGAAGGAGATGGTGTGAGGGAGGAGAGAGAGAGAAGGTGAGAGGGAGGGGGAGAGAGAGGAGGTGGGAGGGAGGGAGGGGGAGAGAGAAGGAGGGGGAGGGAGGGAGAGAGAGAGAGAGAGAGAGAGAGAGAGAGAGAGAGAGAGAGAGAGAGAGAGAGAGAGAGAGAGAAGGAAGGAGAAGGAGTCACATATGGTACTGTGTACATGAAAACACACGACACTCTGTCATTCTGTACCCCACCCCCACCCCCTCCCACACACCGCTCCCTCCAGTCTTACTCGTGGCTGGCTGTAGTGTTCCAGTGACATGGTGATGACGTTGATACAGATGATGAAGGTGATGAAGAGGTCCAGGTAGTAGGTGGTACACAGAGTGTGGATCCACAGGCGGAGGGAGCTGTAGCTGGCATAGTAGGGGATCTTCTGGGCGTCTGGCAAGGGGAGACAAACACAGGTAATAGTCCTTTATACATACTGTACACTATTCAAAAGCATTCCTGTGATGTCCTCCTGTCAAGAGTAATACTCATAAACAATTCACACAATCATTGATGATCTATCTCTGTCTGTTCTTCTCTCCCCCTCTCTCTCTCTCTCTCTCTCTCTCTCTCTCTCTCTCTCTCTCTCCTTCTCACCCTCCATTTCTCTCTCACACCCTTTCTCCCCCTTTCCCTTTCACCCTCTCTCACCCTCTCTCCCTTTCACCCTCTCACCCTCTCTCTCTCACACTCACCCTCTCTCTCACCCTCTCATCATCCCTCCCCCTCTCTTTCTCCCTCCCTTTCTCCCTTTCACCCTCTCTCACCCTCCCTCCATCCCTTTCTCCCTCTCACCCTCCCTCCCTCCCTTTCTCCCTCTCACCCTCTCTCACCCTCCCTTTCTCCCTCTCACCCTCTCTCACCCTCCCTCCATCCCTTTCTCCCTCTCTCCCTCACACTCCCTCTCTCCCTCCCTCTATCCCTCTCTCCCTCCTTCTCTCTCCCTCTCATCCTCCCTTTCTCCCTCTATCCCTCTCTCCCTCTCATCCTCCCTTTCTCCCTCTCACCCTCTCTCCCTCACACTCCCTCTCTCCCTCTCATCCTCCCTTTCTCCCTCTATCCCTCTCTCCCTTTCACCCACTCACCCTCTCTCCCTCTCACCCTCTCTCCCTCACACTCCCTCTCTCGCTCACACTCAGTCTCTCCCTCTCACCCTCCCTCCCTTTCTCCCTCTCACCCTCCCTCCCTCCCTTTCTCACCCTCCCTCCATCCCTTTCTCCCTCTCACCCTCTCTCCCTCACACTCCCTCTCTCCCTCCCTCTATCCCTCTCTCTCTCCCTCTCTCTCTCTCCCTCTCATCCTCCCTTTCTCCCTCTATCCCTCTCTCCCTCTCATCCTCCCTTTCTCCCTCTCACCCTCTCTCCCTCACACTCCCTCTCTCCCTCTCATCCTCCCTTTCTCCCTCTATCCCTCTCTCCCTTTCACCCACTCACCCTCTCTCCCTCTCACCCTCTCTCCCTCACACTCCCTCTCTCGCTCACACTCTGTCTCTCCCTCTCATCCTCCCTTTCTCCCTCTATCCCTCTCTCCCTCTCACCCTCCCTCTCTCTCTCCAGGCACCTTGCACTATCTCTTCTTCCCGTCTCTCCCTTACCCCTCCTCTTCTTCTCCATGCGTCTCCGTCGTTTATCCTCTCTCCTTTTAGCCTCTTCCACTTCCTGGTTCTGACGGCACTTGTGGAAGTTCTCCACTACCACGCCCACAAACATGTTCAGAACGAAGAAACTGACGATGAGGAGGAAGGAGATGAAGTAGAGTAGCATCCATGGACTGTTGTTGATCACTGGCTAAAGGGAGAGAGGGAGAGAGGGAAGGGAGAGGGGGATAGAGAGGGAAGAAGGCAGGCAGGGAGGGGAGAGGGGGAGGGAGAGAGAGGGAGGGAGGGGAGAGGGGGATGGAGAGGGAAGAAGGCAGGCAGGCAGGGAGGGGAGAGGGTGAGGGGAGAGAGAGGGAGGGAGGGGAGAGGGGGATGGAGAGGGAGGAAGGCAGGGGAGGGAGAGGGGGAGGGGAGAGAGAGGGAGGGAGGGAAGGGAGAGGGGGATGGAAAGGGAGGAAGGAAGGCAGGGAGGGGAGAGGGGAGGGGAGAGGGAGGGAGGGAAGGGAGAGGGGGGATGGAGAGGGAGGAAGGAAGGCAGGGGAGAGGGAGAGGGGAGAGAGAGGGAGGGAAGGGAGAGGGGGATGGAGAGGGAGGAAGGCAGGCAGGGAGGGGAGAGGGGGAGAGAGAGGGAGGGAGGGAAGGGAGAGGGGGATGGAGAGGGAGGAAGGAAGGCAGGGAGGGGAGAGGGGGAGGGGAGAGAGAGGGGGATGGAGAGGGAGGAAGGAAGGCAGGGAGGGGAGAGGGGGAGGGGAGAGAGAGGGAGGGGAGAGGAGAGGGGGATGGAGAGGGAGAGAGGCAGGGAGGGAGGGGAGAGGGGAGGGGAGAGAGAGGGAGGGAGGGGAGAGGGGGGATGGAGAGGGAGAGAGGCAGGGAGGGAGAGGGGAGGTGGGATTGAGAGGGAGGGAGAGATGGGGAGGGAGGGGCGAGGGAGGGGGAGAAGGAGGGAGAGAGAGAGGAGTGGTGCATGTTTGTGTTTAGTCGAAGGAGGAGCAGGAGAGAAGGAGTTGAGTATGCTCTGATAGATCAGTCAGCCAACACAACTGAAAAAAGAATACATCTATAGAAATATAATGGATAGACTTGATGACCACTATTAGACTAGTTACCTGTTGGTCCACCCCTACAGCATCCAGGCCATGGTACATGATGTTGACCCAACCGTCCTTTGAAGCCAGCACAAACAGTGACATCAGAGCCTGTGGTACAGAACGCACACACACACATGCAGAAATGCAGACATACACAGACAGACAGAACACACATGAAAGACATGAAATATAAACATACATATAAAGACAAAAACACACAGACAAAACATCAGTACATCGGTCCATTCACCATGTCTATCAGTTCAGTATTTCATACTGGTCCATTCACCATGTCTATCAGTTCAGTATTTCATACTGGTCCATTCACCATGTCTATCAGTTCAGTATTTCATACTGGTCCATTCACCATGTCTATCAGTTCAGTATTTCATACTGGTCCATTCACCATGTCTATCAGTTCAGTATTTCATACTGGTCCATTCACCATGTCTATCAGTTCAGTATTTCATACTGGTCCATTCACCATGTCTATCAGTTCAGTATTTCATACTGGTCCATTCACCATGTCTATCAGTTCAGTATTTCATACTGGTCCATTCACCATGTCTATCAGTTCAGTATTTCATACTGGTCCATTCACCATGTCTATCAGTTCAGTATTTCATACTGGTCCATTCACCATGTCTATCAGTTCAGTATTTCATACTGGTCCATTCACCATGTCTATCAGTTCAGTATTTCATACTGGTCCATTCACCATGTCTATCAGTTCAGTATTTCATACTGGTCCATTCACCATGTCTATCAGTTCAGTATTTCATACTGGTCCATTCACCATGTCTATCAGTTCAGTATTTCATACTGGTCCATTCACCATGTCCATCAGTTCAGTATTTCATACTGGTCCATTCACCATGTCTATCAGTTCAGTATTTCATACTGGTCCATTCACCATGTCCATCAGTTCAGTATTTCATACTGGTCCATTCACCATGTCTATCAGTTCAGTATTTCATACTGGTCCATTCACCATGTCTATCAGTTCAGTATTTCATACTGGTCCATTCACCATGTCTATCAGTTCAGTATTTCATACTGGTCCATTCACCATGTCTATCAGTTCAGTATTTCATACTGGTCCATTCACCATGTCTATCAGTTCAGTATTTCATACTGGTCCATTCACCATGTCTATCAGTTCAGTATTTCATACTGGTCCATTCACCATGTCCATCAGTTTGACACCTCGTCTGAAATTAATACTGGGAGAAATCCTTACCTGTCCCAGGTTGTCAAAGTTGTACTTGTGATGAACCCATTTGTAGTTGGCCTGCAG
>NW_025750052.1:0-21114 GCF_021184085.1 Oncorhynchus gorbuscha | reverse complement strand
GGCGATTAACCGGAACGTGCGGAAAAAACAAATACACTGTTGGTCTACTCAAAGCAATGAAAACACGAGATAGAGATAATTACTAACTTGGTCAAGCCAATATCTACTAAAATTTTAAATCGGCTGGCCCTATGTCCACACTCGAGAAATTAATTATGACCAAGTCTACTCGTTCCTGAACGCGATAGACAGAAAAAAAACACTACATTGGGCCCAACTACACTGCTCAAAAAAATAAAGGGAACACTAAAATAACACATCCTAGATCTGAATGAATGAAATATTCTTATTAAATACTTTTTTCTTTACATAGTTGAATGTGCTGACAACAAAAATCACACAAAAATGATCAATGGAAATCAAATTTATCAACCCATGAAGGTCAGGATTTGTAGTCACACTCAAAATTAAAGTGGAAAACCACACTACAGGCTGATCCAACTTTGATGTAATGTCCTTAAAACAAGTCAAAAATAGACTCAGTAGTGTGTGTGGCCTCCACGTGCCTGTATGACCTCCCTACAACGCCTGGGCATGCTCCTGATGAGGTTGCGGATGGTCTTCTGAGGGATCTCCTCCCAGACCTGGACTAAAGCATCCGCCAACTCCTGGACAGTCTGTGGTGCAACGTGGCGTTGGTGGATGGAGCGAGACATGATGTCCCAGATGTGCTCAATTGGATTCAGGTCTGGAGAACGGGCGGGCAGTCCATAGCATCAATGCCTTCCTCTTGCAGGAACTGCTGACACACTCCAGCCACATGAGGTCTAGCATGGTCTGAGTAATATAGGGTATGTAAACTAAGTGGCATAGTTTAAAGTGGCTAGTGATACATGTATTACATAAAGATGCAGTAGATGATAGAGTGCAGTACATTAAATACATATGAGATGAGTAATGTAGGGTAAGTAGCATTGTTTAAAGTGGCTAGTGATATATTTTTCCATCAATTCCCATTATTAAAGTGGTGTGTTGACAGCTGCCACTCAATGTTAGTGGTGGTTGTTTAACAGTCTGATGGCCTTGAGATAGAAGCTGTTTTTCCAGTCTCTCGATCCCAGCTTTGATGCACCTGTACTGACTCGCCTGGATGATATGGGTGAACAGGCAGTGGCACGGGTGGTCGTTGTCCTGATGATCTTTATGGCCTTCTTGTGACATCGGGTGGTGTAGGGGTGTCCTGAGGGCAGGTAGTTTGCCCCCGGTGATGCGCTTTTTTGTGCAGACCTCACTACCTCTGAGAGCCTTACGGTTGTGGGCGGAGCAGCTGGGCCGTGACTGCATGATACAGCCCGAGAGGATGCTCGAATGTGCATCTGTTGAAGTTTCAGAGTGTTTTTATGGATGTCGGTTCCTCTAGCCTCCTGAGGCTGAAGAGTGCGCATGCCGCCTTCTTCACGACGCTGTCAGTGTGGGTGGACCAATTCAGTTTGTCCGTGATGTGTACGCCGAGAAACTTAAAACGTACTACCCTCTCCACTACTCTCCCATCGATGTGGATAGGAGGGTGCGCCCTCTGCTGTTTCTGAAGTCCACAATCATCTCCTTTGTTTTGTTGACGATGAGTGTGAGGTTATTTTCCTGACACCACACTCAGAGGGCCCTCACCTCCTCCCTGTAGGCCGTCTCGTTGTTGTTGGCAATCAAGCCTACCACTGTGGTGTGGTCAACAAACTTGATGATTGAGTTGGAGGCGTGCATGGCCACGCAGTCGTGGGTGAACAGGAGTACAGGAGAGGGCTCAGAACACACCCTTGTGGGGCCCCAGAGTTGAGGAACAGCGGGGTGGAGATGTTGTTACCTACCCTCACCACCTGGGGGCGGCCCGTCAGGAAGTACAGTACCCAGTTGCACAGGCGGGGTCGAGACCTTGGTCTCGAGCTTGATGACGAGTTTGGAGGGTACTATGGTGTTAAATGCCGAGCTGTAGTCGATGAACAGCATTCTCACATAGGTATCCCTCTTGGGTTAGGGGCAGTGTGGTTGCGATTGCGTCATCTGTGGACCTATTTGGGCGGTAAGCAAATTGGAGTGGGTCTAGGGTGTCAGGTAGGGTAGAGGTGATATGGTCCTTGACTAGTCTCTCAAAGCACTTCATGATGACGGAAGTGAGTAGTCGTTTAGCTCAGTTACCTTGGGAACAGGGAAAATGGTGGCCCTCTTGAAGCATGTGGGAACAGCAGACTGGGATAAGGATTGATTGAATATGTCCATAAACACACCAGCCAGCTGGTCTGCGCATGCTCTGAGGACGCGGCTGGGGATGCAGTCTGGGCCTGCAGCCTTGCGAGGGTTAACACGTTTAACCACTCTAGGGTATGTGGGATGCTAGCGTCCCACCTGGTCAACATCCAGTGAGGTTGCAGAGCCGCAAATTCAATTACAGAAATGCTCATTATAAAATTCAGAAAACAAAAACACATTTTACATTGGTTTAAAGATGAACTTCTTGTTAAACCAACCAGTGTTTATAAAATGCTTTTCGGTGAAAGCATACCTAGCCAAGAACATACCTAGGCCAGAACATGGCCCAGTTGACAAATTATTACAAACAGTAACCAGCCAAGCAGAAGCGGTACAAAAAACTCAGAAAGAGATAAAATGAATCCCTTACCTTTGATGATCTTCATATGGTGGCAATCACAAGACATTAATTTACTCAATAAAATGTTCCTTTTGTTCAATGAAGTCTCTTTCTATCCAAAAACCTCTGTTTTGTTAGCGCGTTTTCAGTAATCCACAGGCTCAAACTCAGTCAAAACATTCAGATAAAAATCCAAATTGTAGACGTAAAGTTCATAGAAACATGTCAAACGATGTTTATATTCAATCCTCAGGTTGTTTTTTTGCCTAAATGATCTATAATATTTCAACCGGATAATAACGTTGTCAATATAAAAAGGTAAACAAGAAATGCACATGTGCCTGAAAAAGCTCTGCGACACGTTAGGGTCCACTCGTTCAGACTGGTCTTACTCCCTCATTTATAAGAATACAAGCCTGAAACGATTTCTAAAGACTGTTGACATCTAGTGGAAGGCATAGGAACTGCAAATGGAGTCCTAAGTCAATGGATACTGTAATGGCATTGAATAGAAAACTACAAAACCCCCCAAAAACCATTGGCGAGTAGTGTGCTAGGGAGCGGTGCGCGATGTGCCCGTCTCCGGCGCCTGACCACAAGACCGCTTCGTTTGCCTCTTTTACTACGTCGTTGTTTTGGGTCGTCGGCTGGGGTCCAATCCATTGTCCTGGGTGGAAGGCAGAACACAGGATCCGCTCGGGAAAGTCATATTCCTGGTCGTAATGATGGTGAGTTGACGTTGCTCTTATATTCAGTAGTTCTTCTCGACTGTATGTAATGAAACTTAAGATTACCTGGGGTAACAATGTAAGAAATAACACGTACATTTAAAAAAAAAAACCTGCATAGTTTCCTAGAACGCGAAGCGGGCGGCCATCTCTGTCAGCGCTGGAAGTACAATTGTCTTGACTGTTCTGGCACGTTCTTGATTAACTCTATTAACTATATATTACATTTTCTTTTGTTCAATTATCAAATTCAGTAGCCGACTTGGACTGAAATAGTTACCGATACTCATTTTGGGTGCCGGTACCGGTACCGTTTCTATTTAGGTGCAGGAGCTCCACAATACCTTTGAGCTAATACTTAACCTATAGTAGATAAATGCATAAAACCGAGGTAAAGACAGTTTCAAGTTGGATATACCGATGGATATTCACACTTTCAAACCTCAATAGCTTTCAAACAACTTGAGCCACAGACTCCAAATAAGTGTCATGATGTTGGAAAAATTGCGCACAACATTGCACAGGTCTTATTTTTACGATTTGGACATTAATTCGCTTTTCAAAGCTAATAAACATGTGGAAATGTGAGCAGCATTTTGTATTCCAAGTTGAATTAGTTAGGGAGCGTAAACAAAGTACAAACTATTTTTACATTCCAATTTCAATAGCTCCTGGTTATGTGACCTACTGACTTCAAACAGGGTTCAGAATGTCCACCCAGTGGGCCTACACATTACACACCCTTTAGTTTGTCCATTTTCTTCTCACATGGTTTTACATTAATTTTTCAAAATGTAGAATTTCAATAGCTCCTTGGTCATGTGACCTACTGATCTCAAACAAGGTTCAGAATGTCCACTGACTTTACCTTCATATCGCACACTGGTGTTTGTATACTTTCATCTCATGCTATTAGACTTAAATCTGTAAGCTTTGCAGGTCTTCATTTACATTGGTGTTACATTATTTTAAATTTAGTCAACAAAATGTCCCATCCTCGCAATAACCACCTTTCACATGGACACTGAAAGATCCGCAAATGGCTGTATGTGGTATGGATCAAGGACAGGAGAGGTGTTCGAACAGAGGTGCGTAAAGGAAGGCGACAGGTAGGCCTCATGAAAAACAATGTTTCATGAGCTCTTTTTAATCACAGTAATAGGCAGTGATTTGTCAGTCACAGTGAGCTTGATAACGTGAAAGAATCCTTTTCATAGCATCACTTTCATGTACTGTACATTAAGACAAATCCTTCTACGTTGAGTATTAGAAAGCAGTTAACCTGATAATGACTTGATATTTGAGTGCATTCACAACAAGCCATCTGCAGACAACTTACAAAATGCAATATTGCATTTGAGGGTTAATTTTTCTGATGAAAATAGTTATTTGATGCATGGCCTACTATTTCTACCTGGGAAAATAAATTCCTATATCTTTTGTGAGTAAAATCCTTTTTCCCAAAATTATTTTTTGTGAAGAGGTATGAGGGTTGTGATATGGGTAATTTAATAGTAAAATAATTTCAGGGATCAACACATTTCTATATTGCTTCCCAGTATCTGCATGAACCATCAGGCCAAGTGTTTTTGATTGACCCTGCTGGACAGAAAGAGAAGGAAGAATCGGATTCAAATTCAGGTCTTAGTTATTCCATTGTACTGGATCTAATACATATTAGCATTTTACATACACTTATGAATGTAATACTTTTTTATGACATACTGTGAAAAACTCTTGTCTGCTGGCTCTGTCACTTTCAGACATGCGCAGAGCAGACTTGAACCACAGGGGTTCTCTGTAAAGAGAGAGGCACAAAAAAAGGCACAGACACACCCCTTGACTTTCAATTGGCACTGTTGACCTGTATGTATTCTCTCCTGATTGGCTCTGTGGTGCCCTGTGGTGCACAGTCTAGCAGTCTGACTAAAGTGCCAGAGGTATGAGGAGAGACATCCTCCTTTATATTCATGGGAACAAATATTTCCTAACACTTTGGACAGTTAGAAGACACAATGCATCAATTCAACAATGCATCAATTCAACAACAGAAAAGTATTACTAATTACTGTCCATGAGTAACCTCAACCTTGTGGGTCTATGGGTGTTTGGGCCAATAACGTGTCAACTCAATTCTACTACTGACTAGTCTCTCATGCCCCTATGAACGGGGACACAGGGCAATAGTTTATCTAAACCAGACCTTTTTTACTGGAGTACACTAACCCCTAATTGGGGCTCTCTTCTTGACACACGGTAGCAGTAAACCAGATAAAAGTCAAAAAGATCAAAAAGTAGATTGTTGTAAGGGTGTATTCCATCCTGCGCTGGTCCCATTGTCATATCCATTCTGGATTCTGAGTGGTAAAATCAGAGCTGAAAAAAGACTATGTATGTGTATTCATTTTCTGACTAGACAGAACTACCAAAGGGGGTGGAGTTGCAATCTACTGAGAGACAGCCTGCAGAGTTCTGTCATGCTATCCAGGTCTGTACCCAATCTACTGCAGAGACAGCCTGCAGAGTTCTGTCATGCTATCCAGGTCTGTGCCCAATCTACTGCAGAGACAGCCTGCATGCTATCCAGGTCTGTGCCCAATCTACTGCAGAGACAGCCTGCAGAGTTCTGTCATGCTATCCAGGTCTGTGCCCAAACAGTTTGAGCTTCTACTTTTAAAAATCCACCTTTCCGGAAATAAGTCTCTCACTGTTGCCGCTTGTTACAGACCCCCCTCAGCTGCGCCCTGGACACCATATGTGAATTAATTGCTCCCCATTTATCTTCAGAGTTTGTAATGGTAGGTGACCTAAACTGGGATATGCTTAACACCCCGGCCGTCATCCAATCTAAGCTAGATGCCCTCAATCTTAACCAAATTATCATGGAAGCTACCAGGTACAACCCCAAATCCATAAACCCTCATAGATATCATCCTGACCAACCTGTCTTCTAAATACACCTCTGCTGTCTTCAACCAGGATCTTAACGATCACTTCCTCATTGCCTGCGTCCGTAATGGGTCCGCAGTCAAACGACCACCCTCATCCCAGTCAAACACTCCCTAAAACACTTCAGCGAGCAGGCCTTTCTAATCAACCTGGCCCGGGTATCCTGGAAAGATAGACCTATTCCGTCAGTAGAGGATGCCTGGTTATTCTTTATCGGTATCAGCTTTTTTTGGTCCTCCAATAACCGGTATCGGTGTTGAAAAATCATAAATCGGTCGACCGCTAATGTGGACAACTACAAATACCTAGGTGTCTGGTTAGACTGTAAACTCTCTTTGAAGACTCATTAAGCATCTTCAATCCAAAATTAAATCTAGAATTGGCTTCCTATTTCGCAACAAAGTCTCCTTCACTCATGCTGCCAAACATACCCTGGTAAAACTGACTATCCTACCGATCCTTGACTTCGGCTATGTCATTTATAAAATAGCCTCCAACACTCTACTCAGCAAATTGGATGCAGTCGATCACAGTGCCATCTGTTGTGTCACTAAAGCCCCATATACTACCCACCACTGCGACCTGTACGCTCTCATTGGCTGGCCCTCGCTTCATTTGTCGCCAAACCCACTGGCTCCAGGTCATCTATAAGTCCTTGCTAGGTAAAGCCCCGCCTTATCTCAGCTCACTGGTCACCATAGCAGCAACCACCCGTAGCACATGCTCCAGCAGGTATATTTCACTGGTCACCCCCAAAGCCAATTCCTACTTTGGCCGCCTTTACTTCCAGTTCTCTGCTGCCAATGACTGGAACGAATTGCAAAAAAACAAAATAAAACATTTAAATCACTGAAGCTGGAGACTCATATCTCCCTCACTATCTTTAAGCATCAGCTGTCAGAGCAGTTCACAGATCACTGTACCTGTACGTAGCCCATCTGTAAATAGCCCATCCAACTACCTCATCCCCATATTGCCATTTATTTTAGTTCGTTGCACCACAGTAGCTCTACTTGCACATTCATCTTCTGCACATCTCACTCCAGTGTTTATTTGCAAAATAGTAATTATTTCACCACTACAGCCTATTTATTGCCTTTACCTCCCTAATCTTACTTAATTTGCAAACAGTATACGTCTGTTTATTCCATGTGTAACTCTGTGTTGTTGTTTGTGTCACACTGCTTTGCTTTATTGGCCAGGTTGCAGTTGTAAATGAGAACTTGTTCTCAACTGCCTTACCTGGTTGAATAAAGGTGAAATATATATTTATATATTTTTAAATACTGTATGTGAGAATGTCCGTCCTACATGTAGTGGTGTTGGTACATGGAATATTCCTCAACTACATATATCATAAATTGCTATTGCAAATAGAAGTAATATGTTCAACAACTGACATAATCAGATCATATTTTGACACACACTTGTGCTTACAATTCATTCTCTATTGTCATAGATTTGGTGATCACTGTCATCTGGGATCTTTGTGATATGACTTTCTTTAAGCACGTACTGATGAAACTGTCACTTAATATATTTTTCTTAAAGTCTACAAACGCTCTATAGTCGTGGCCAAAAGTTGAGAATGACAAATATTAATTTCCACAAAGTTTGCTGCTTCAGTGTCTTTAGATATTTTTTGTCAGATGTTACTATGGAATACTGAAGTATAATTACAAGCATTTCACAAGTGTCAATATTTGCAGCGTTGACCCTTCTTTTTCAAGACCTCTGCAATCCGCCCTGGCATGCTGTCAAACTTATAGGCCACATCCTGACTGATGGCAGCACATTCATGCATAATCAATGCTTGGAGTTTGTCAGAATTTGTGGGGTTTTGTTTGTCCACCCGCCTCTTTAGAATTGACCCCAAATTCTCAATTGGATTAAGGTCCTGGGAGTTTCCTGGCCATGGACCCAAAATATAGATGTTTTGTTCCTTGAGCCACTTCGTTATCACTTTTGCGCATGGTAAGGTGCTCCATCATGCTGGAAAATACACTGTCACCAAACTGTTCCTGGATGGTTGGGAGAAGTTGCTCTCGGAGGATGTGTTGATACCGTTCTTTATTCATGGCTGTGTTCTTAGGCAACAACAAAAAAAATCCTGGAGAGAAGTGGCTTCTTTGCTGCCCTTCTTGACCAGGCCATCCTCCAAAAGTCTTTGTCTTACTGTGCGTGCAGATGCACTCATACCTGCCTGCTGCCATTCCTGAGCAAGCTCTGTACTTGTGGTGCCCCGATCCCACAGCTGAATCAACTTTAGGAGACGGTCATGGCGCTTGCTGGACTTCCTTGGGCGCCCTGAAGCCTTCTCCACAATTGAACCGCTCTCCTTGAAGTTCTTGATGATCCGATAAATGGTTGTTTTAGGTGCAATCTTACTGGTAGCAATATCCTTGCCCGTGAAGCATTTTTTTGTAAAAAGCAATGACGGCACGCGTTTCCTTGCAGGTAACCATGATAGACAGAGGAAGAACAATGATTCCAAGCACCGCCCTTCTTTTGAAGCTTCCAGTCTGTTATTTGAACTCAATCAGCATGACAGAGTGATCTCCAGCCCTGTCCGTCAACAATCACACCTGTATTAACGAGAGAATCACTGACATATCAGCTGGTCCTTTTGTGGCAGGGCTGAAATGCAGTGGAAATGTTTTTTGGGTGATTCAGTTCCTTTGCATGGCAAAGAGGGACTTGGCAGTTAATAGCAATTCATCTGATCACTCATAACATTCTGGAGTATATGCAAATTGCCATCATACAAACTGAGGCAGCAGACTGTGAAAATTAATATGTGTTATTCTCAAAACGTTTGGCCACGACTGTAGATTTATTCGCTCTGTAGGGTTGGATCCTATATGCTACTTTTATTGTTCTGTAAATGGTTCAGTGCCTATAATTTAGGCTGTGTGTAGAATGGGGCATAAAGGAAATGACATCTACTAATAAATTACTTTAGATTATAGTGATAAGGAAAACAGCATAGAAATGTGGCTTGTGTATTCATTTGCCTATAACTAATCATAATTCCATTAGTTTTTACATAAAAAAAGAGAATACTTCAAAATGAGAAGATCCTGCCATGGAAAAGACGACTGGGCGGACAAAGTGTAAAGGAGGGGAAATAACTCCCACCATGCAGCAGGACACCTTCAGCTGTGGGGTCTTTGTAATGCAGGTTTGATAGTTATATTTTCAATAATGAATGGTTAGCGGTTATGTGACAATTAGGTCAAAAACTATTTTATTTGTTGGTGTAGATGGCCAAGGAAGGTGCACAGAACTTTCCCAACATCCCAAATTGATATGGAACCTTCAAAAACACATGGAGCAACTGCGAAAAGAAATGGCTGAGGATTTACTAAAAATGGCTTAACGACATTGAATTCAAAGTAAAGGTAAATTATTTATCTTTATGTAGTTGTGTGGGACAGCCATGTGTTCAGTTCATGCCTATGATTTCAGAGTTCAACAAAGCCAACAACTGCTTCATGTGTGCCACTGATAAAGAACCTGGATGTGGCCCAAAGACTGACTGCATGTAAGACAATTTATGATAGAACACAATGGATGGCTAACTCGTCATTTGTCATACTGCATTGATATTATTTATAACGCGATACACTTAGTTTTAGATTGAATGTTTTGCATGCCAGCGGTGGTTCCATGTACTGTGCTTCGGAATGAAGACAAACGAGTTCAACAGAGTAAAGAACACAAACTGGAAGTGCAGTATGTTGTTGAAAATGTATGCTATACCCCATAACATCCACAGTGAAGAGGCTCTGACATGTACATCAACCAGGGATAACTATACCCCATCCACAGTGAAGAGGCTCTGACATGTACATCAACCAGGGATAACTATACCCCATCCACAGTGAAGAGGCTCTGACATGTACATCAACCAGGGATAACTATACCCCATCCACAGTGAAGAGGCTCTGACATGTACATCAACCAGGGATAACTATCAACCAGGGATAACTATACCCCACCCATCCACAGTGAAGAGGCTCTGACATGTACATCAACCAGGGATAACTATACCCCATCCACAGTGAAGAGGCTCTGACATGTACATCAACCAGGGATAACTATACCCCATCCACAGTGAAGAGGCTCTGACATGTACATCAACCAGGGATAACTAACCCCATCCACAGTGAAGAGGCTCTGACATGTACATCAACCAGGGATAACTATACCCCATCCACAGTGAAGAGGCTCTGACATGTACATCAACACAGTGAAGAACCAGGGATAACTATACCCCATCCACAGTGAAGAGGCTCTGGATAACTATACCCCATCCACAGTGAAGAGGCTCTGACATGTACATCAACCAGGGATAACTATACCCCATCCACAGTGAAGAGGCTCTGACATGTACATCAACCAGGGATAACTATACCCCATCCACAGTGAAGAGGCTCTGACATGTACATCAACCAGGGATAACTATACCCCATCCACAGTGAAGAGGCTCTGACATGTACATCAACCAGGGATAACTATACCCCATCCACAGTGAAGAGGCTCTGACATGTACATCAACCAGGGATAACTATACCCCATCCACAGTGAAGAGGCTCTGACATGTACATCAACCAGGGATAACTATACCCCATCCACAGTGAAGAGGCTCTGACATGTACATCAACCAGGGATAACTATACCCCATCCACAGTGAAGAGGCTCTGACATGTACATCAACCAGGGATAACTATACCCCATCCACAGAATAAAGGAATAAGAAGTTAACACAGTGAAATGTTTCCTACTTAATTGAAGTTAAGTGTCTGTTGACATGTTGGAAAAGATTAAAGGTCTACAATTTGTTTAATTTGTCAATATTACTTTTTAAAATCTTTGATTTACTGGCCACCGTGACTGTGGTTACATGTTCAGTATATGTACTGACCAGCAAAGCCACTGCAGCCTACCTCACTCTCCACCGCTGCTTTGGGTAATTAAAAGCATGACTCTCCTACTTTGCCCTTTATGGTTGATATTAACGAGGAAAGGAGATATGTCTCTCTCCTATAATTACACTGTTAAATATGGTGGGGGGGAAACGGGGAAAATAAGTACTTAGAACTACCAATTATTGTAGATAAATACTAAAGAAATGGGTAAACACAACACTGGACTGAAACTCCTAATTGTCAAACTAATAATAATGTACAACAATATAGAAGATACTGGACTAGAGATAACGCAATATGGGTGTATATCCACTGCACGCTACTTAAGTGTGTAATTGACATGACCAAGGAGCTATTGCAAATGTGAAACTATGAAAAATGTACATTGGAGAGCATGATTTTACAGGACACAAACAAGAGTGTGCAATATAGAAGGGTAGTCAGCGGACATTAGGTCACATGACCAAGGAGCAATTGAAATGTAAAATGTTGAAAAATTCATGTAAAACCATGTGAGATGAAAATGGACAAACTAAAGGGTGTGCAATGTGTGTGTATAACATCGGTTTTGCTACAACCAGTTTTGAAAATGTTAGGAGTATTAGTTAAAGAGCTATTGAAATTTTAATATTTTGATTTGTCACTATGTTGACGGTCCCTAACTGCTGTTGGTGGACGTAAGGAAAACTACAGGCGAATATCCGACCTGAAACTGTCTTTACCTCGGTGTGCATACATGACTCAAAAACCATTTAGTACAAGGTTACAGTTTGTTTTAGGCAGCACTGTGCGCTATTTTTTTTAAATAACCTTGTCTTCATTGTATTACTTCAATCAAAAACCAAAAGTATTTACTGTTCACACCATCATAACATTTATAGATAAAGACAGTAACAACTGAAAGTCTCTGAATATTAGTACACATGCAACGTTAGAAAATCATTACATTCCACGCGTAAACAGTCCGTTGACTGGGGACCGCCATTTTACCAGCTTGTGAATTTGACAGAAAACCAATAATATGCAAAACGATCTCATACATCTCAAATACATTTAATATTTGTGAATTTTCCTTGATAAAACGATGTACATCCATTCAGACAAACCCAGAGTCTCTAGCTATGTGACTTGTAAAATGGTTTTGAAATCACGTTCTTCCCTCGGTTTGACACAAAAATAACACATCAAACCTTAACCAAACGTGATAATACCTAAATGGGTTTGTTACCTAGCATGGTATAACATATCCTTTCGACACTAGAAAGTCTAAACGTGTTATTACATACCTGTAGTGATAAATTGAAACGGACACAAAGGTTATCTTCTTGACTGCACAGTTCTGGCGCTTTCTTTAAACCGAAGACTGGTGCGCGCCCGCCCGGAACTTCCTGTTCCCCCACTAAACACAGTGCAACAGTACGTGCATTCCAGGATCCTTGGCATGGCCATACACCATTTAAATGAGAAAGGGGTAAGCTGCCTCTGCCTCCTCCTCCTCCCGGACCCTTCTCCTTTACATAGAGTTGATCAAGCTGTTGATTATGGCCTGTGGAATGTTGTCCCATTCCTCTTTAGTGTGCTTTTTTTCTTTTTCTTACGGGGTATCTTATATATCCCAGCTTTACACAGGGTGGTAGATAGGCTTACCCTGGCGTAACGGTTTTATAACCGTGTAAATCTCTCTAGAACAAGGTGACTTTGATCAATATATTCGCCTGTATTTACCCCCTCCAAAATAAAATGCTAATTAGATGCTAATGTGGCTATCCTAAAGAACTACAAATACCATGACGATCTGGACAAGACTGCCGAATCCAGTCAAAGGTCAGGATCTCAGAATTAACTATATAATGTTAGCTAAATGTAGTAATGAATAAGTAGACTACATTTATTTAAATGGTCAATTCTGTTAACTGTCTTGTGCAAGTTTTAAATTGACACAATACCTGTTAGCAAAGGTGTCAGCTAGAGATGACATGCAGGAGCTTGCAGTTATTTGTTGTTTGTACATCATGTTTGATGCTAATTAGTGTTTTATAACGTGAGATGAAATAAAGCCGAGTATATTGATAAAAGTCACCTTGTCCGAGAAGAATGTCAATGGTTATCAAATCGTCACGCCAGGGTAAGCATACACAGAACATAGCCCTTATTTTAAGTGTTTTTAAAATGAAAAATGATTGGAACCATTTCCCTTTTGACCGCTAGAGTTTATGACACCGTTTTTGCAGATGTAATAAACTGAAATATCACATTTATATAAGTAATCAGACCCTTTACTCCGGACTTTGTTGAAGAACATTTAGCAGTGATTACAGCCTTGTCTTCTTGGGTGTGATGCTACAAGGTTGCAACACCTGTATTTGGGGAGTTTCTCCCATTCTTCTCTGCAGATCCATAGAACTTTTGGAGATATTTAAACAAAACGATTTTGTGGTAAATTGATCACATTTTTGAGATGTAATTTTTTCATAGATATATTCCAATGATGTTAGACCTATAATTGTTTTTTAAACATACAAGTAGGAAAGCCTTAAGATAAATAATAACTTGTTTAGAGAGAAACATTTGGATAGTTTTTGAGTAAAGTAGTTGTATGTATTAGTTATATGTTGGATGAGTGTGTTGTGGGCAGCCCGCCCTACTAGGGGGTAACTTGCCCCTGGGGGCTAATTACCCCTTAATTGTTATGAATGTGTTTCGACCTGTCATTTAGACAATGAGTTAGCTAGTTTATGCTAACTTGCTAGCTAGCAACATCACTAGCATTAAATGCTAGCCAGCTAGCTAGTTAGCATAAGCTGCTAGGAGTGCTAGCTAGCAACCTTACTTCCAGATCACCTACACTAAAAAGATCATGTAACTTAATTGCAGTTGTAAATGTTTCCACTAGTGACTGAAAGCTTTACAGTTAATGTCACGTTATAGCCTTTTAGCTGTGTTACACAGCATTTTATGTCATATAACTAGATAGTGTTAGTGTTTCATACTGGAGAGGGAATGCAGATCAACGACGCTGGACAGAGTGGAATCAGGTGTGTCAAAAAGGCCATTTATTGGTCAAAGATATCTTGTTTTACATCGTGCACGGATCTACTTCATATAACCCGATGAGGGGTCAGGTGAAAAAGAGAACTTATACAGAGGTTACATTCATCTTTATACATAGAATAAAGTAGGTATAGCCTTGTCGTGTTTCAACATGACAATGTCCCCGCGCCCAAAGCAAGGTCCATACAGAAATGGTTTGTTGAGATCGTTGTGGAAGAACTTGACTGTCCCAGACAGAGCCTTGACCTCAACCCCATCAAACACCTTTGGGATGAATTGGAACAAATGGTCTGTTCTATATCTTCAATCAAATAAATACATGTTTCTGAGTATCATCAAGGCATATATGGACATTTAGACACGACAATGATGAATACATATAATTAAGATAACTTCCAAATAGTTAAAAAATAAAACGTTTTTGAATGTGAAATGTTATATAAAACACCGTAGGCACAATTTCTGTAATTTCTTTTTCAACTAAAATAACCGATACAAATCTTTAATTGTTAAATAGTTTGGTCTAAGCCCCTATTAGATCTTGTTTCCAGGTCGAGTGAAGAAGATATTCAGAGAGAAATCAGTTAAGAGATTTCATTTTCCAAAACATTTAACATGCCTGTATTTGCAAAATCAACCATATATTTTAATAGAACAGGTAGGACTATTAATATAGACATTGGTGATTTTACCACTGTAATCAGATCAACATTGTTATGGTCATTGAATTGTTTATCCCACTAACCACGTGTTAAATGTGTAGTGTAGCCTACACTGTGTAGGACTATGAATTGGGAAGCTATAGGCTTTTTTTTTTAATAGGCTAATTATGTTCTGGCCCGCAGACTAGTTACAAACTCAGCAACAAATTGACTGGAGGCCAAATCTAGTTACCAACCCACATTGTATATTGTCAATTCAATTTCCTCCATCACAATACAGATAATTCAAATGTGTGGTTATAGTGCTAAACTTGAAGGACTCATTGTCTATGTGAATTGAAATTATATTGTTCCCCACCAGTGCCCTCAGAAGAGGAAACAACAATACAATGTAGTCTAAAAACATCTCTCTCAAACAGCACAGATGTGATTCACTGTAGAAGCACTGGTCCTCTTACATTTTAATTCCAGGTTACATATTACAATATTTAAGGGCATATCAGATGGTCTGTTCTGACCATAAGTCACACCAAGCATAGGGTTGGTTGGTATAAGATTGAAATGTAATGTACCTATGAAAACCATATGAAATAGTTCCCCAATACCATCTGATGTATATATTTAATGTATTACATGAATGGTGACCACAGCCCTTCCAACAATACATTTAAATCATGTTTTACTGTGATTGTTTCCTCCCTGCTGAATGTATTCAATGTATTCCATTTCAAATGTGTCCCAGTGCAGCTTTACTTCCAGGCTATTATGACACATCTGGAAGTTTCTTCTATGTTCCTGGGCCCAGTACAATGGAAAACATAGTTTTTTTTGGTCACTACCATTGCAGGAAAAAACCATGCTACTGGTGCAAATACCAAAACTAACAACATGATAGTACATACATCTACTATCATCTTTTTTTTTAGTCACTACAGTGTCATAATAGTACCATGGTATTGTTTTTCTCAATGTACTACAATCTTACATTTTTGTAAGGGCTGTTCTTCACATCAGGGTGATGCTGCAGGTTCTCTGTGTCTCTTGACCATGTCAGGCAGCCGGGCACAAAGATCAAGACGCCTCTCCACTTCCCTCCATTAGTTATTTATCAAGCTGATAACACATCACTCCAGATAGACACAAGCAAAACCTCTTGCATAAATGTAGCAGCCTAAACACCTAATCATTAGTGATGTGACATGCTGTATTGCATGGAAACTGTAGGCTACTAACAACAGCTACATAGTCTAGTTTACTATGGTCCTGTCCCTCTGACCAGGGTAAACAAAGTGGTAATGTTGTGTATTGTATATACAGTATTCCACTTCAAACAGTTTATTTCAAGCAAACATTATTTTTCATTACAATCTTGTCATTTAGCAGATGCTCTTATCCAGAGCAAATTACAGGACAAATAAGGGTTAATTGCCTTGCTCAAGGGCACAATGACAGATTTTACACCTAGTCAGCTCGACCTTTCAGTTACTGGCCCAACACTCTTAACCGCTAGGCTACCTGCCGCCAGATCAATTAACTTCAATACAGTTATTCAAATACATTCATCATCAATGACTAAAATAACAAATCTAGTATTAAAAGACAGACACTGCTGCCATGAAGGGATGCAACTGATTGGCATTCATCGTTTATCAAGGGGCCCCATGTGCTCCCTGAAAACACACCCACACCTTCACACCACCAGCCTGCAATGCTGACACGAGGCATGGATGCATGCAGTGGTGTAAAGAACTTAAATAATTTTTTTTCTCAAATAACTTTTAGTCGTGTTTTGGGGGGTATCTGTACTTTACTATTTATATTTTTCACAACTTTTACATTTATTTCACTACATTCCTAAAGAAAATATGTACTTTTTACTCCATACATTTTCCCTGACACCCAAAAGTACTCGTTATATTTTTTATGATTAGCAGGACAGAAAATGGTCCAATCCACACACTTATCAAGATAACATCCCTGGTCATCCCTACTGCCTCTGATCTGGCGGACTCACTAAACACAAATGCTTCATTTGTAAATGATGTCAGAGTGTTGGAGTGTGCTTCTGGCTATCCGTAATATACATTTTTAAAAACCAAGACAATTGTGCCTTCTGGTTTGCTTAATTTTAGGAATTTGAAATCATTTATACTTTTACTTTTGCTTAAGTATATTTACAACCAAATACTTTTAGACTCTTACTCAAGTAGTATTTTACCGTCTGACTTTTACTTTTAATTGAGTCATTTTCCATTAAGGTATCATTACTTTTACTCAAGTATGACAGTTAGGTACTTGCATGTACTCGTGGTTCTCTCCATACCCTAGTCCTTCCATCAGTGTGAAACAGCAGGAACCGGGATTAATCAGACCAGGCAATGTTTTTCAAATTTTCCAGTGTTTTCATTCCTGCAACCAAAGTTAATTGTTTTTTTTTGCTCTGGTGCATCCTTCATGGCAGCAGTGTATCCAGTTGCAAATAGATTTCTTCAGCAGGATTATGCCACAAGGCTTGTCCAGGAATGGTTCCAAGAACATGACAGTGAATTCAGTTTACTGCAGTGGCCTGACGAGTCACCAGATCTCAATCCAATTGTGCATCTGTGGGAGGAGATGGAAGGAGCTATTCGGAGTAGAGATCTACTCCCAGCCAACTTGACACAATTGTGGGAAGCATTGGAGTCAACATGGGCCAAAATCCTTGGAATGCTCTCAACACCTTGGACAGTCTATGCCCCTACGAATTGAGGCTGTTCTGAGGACAAACTCAATATCAGAAAGGTGTTCCTAATGTTTTGTACACTCAGTGTATGTTGTCTATGTCAATATCTTTACAGTAGAAGCGAACAAAACACATACTGACAAGGATTACACTGATCAGTAAAGAGGCTAACATTCTATAATGCTCCCTTTCCTCTGCACAGTTCTCACAGTGAGAAACTATAGGATTACAATACAGTGATCTACGCTTTCTTCATTTGATCCAATTCAACGTTGCCAATTATTTTATTAGATGATAATTAAGTGGAGTGGCTAATTTTAGCTGGTCTGAGAGAACTGATGAGGCTTCTCTCCTTTATGTATACATTGGGCCATTTAAAAAGACACCAATCTGTAGAATCTCTTCTCACAGTCAGTGCAGTGATAAGGCTTCTCTCAAGTGTGTATCTGTTGGTGTGTTTTTACATTGCGCAATCGGGAGAAACTCTTGCTACATTAAGAGCAGACGTAAGGCTTCTCTCCTGTGCCTGTTCTCTGATGACCCTTTTAGCTCAGCTGTTTACAAAAAAATCTACAGTCAGATCAGTGGTAAGGCTTCTCTCCTTTATGTGTACCTTGGTGTCTTTTTAACTGGCCCATTCGAGAGAAACTTTTTCCACAGTCAGAGCAGGAGTAAGGCTTCACTCCTGTGTGTGTTCTCTGATGAACATTTAGGTCAGTTGATGTTTTGAAGCATTTTACACAATCACAGCAGGAGTAAGGCTTCTCTCCTGTATGGGTTCTCTGATGAACTTTTAGGTCAGTTGATGTTGTGAAGCATTTTCCACAATCAGAGCAGGAGTATGGCTTCTCTCCTGTATGTATACGTTCATGTCTTTTTAAGTGGCCCAGTCGAGAGAAACTCTTTCCACAGTTAGAGCAGGAGTAAGGCTTCACTCCTGTATGTATACGTTCATGTGTTTTTAGGTTTCCCAGTCGAGAGAAACTCTTTCCACAGTCAGAGCAGGAAAGAATTCTCTCCTGTATGTATACGTTCATGTGTTTTTAAGTGGTCCAGTCGAGAGAAACTTTTTCCACAGTCAGAGCAGGAGTAAGGCTTCACTCCAGTATGTATACGTTCATGTGTTTTTAAGTCGCCCAGTCGAGATAAACTATTTCCACAGTCAGAGCAGGAGTAAGGCTTCTCTCCTGTATGTATACGTTCATGTGTTTTTAAGTGGCCCAGTCGAGAGAAACTCTTTCCACAGTCAGAGCAGGAGTAAGGCTTCACTCCAGTATGTATACGTTCATGTTTTTTTAAGTCGCCCAGTCGAGAGAAACGCTTTTCACAGTCAGAGCAGGAGTAAGGCTTCTCTCCTGTGTGTATTCTCTGATGAACTGTCAGAGACTTTGATGTCGTGAATCTCTTCCCACAGGCAGTACAGGGATACAGATTCTCTCCTGTGTGTATTTTAAGGTGTATTTTTAGCTTTGATAGAATTGGGAAAATCTCCTCACAACGTGGGCAGTGGTGAGATCTCTTAGCTCTGTCATCTTCCTGCTGTTGCTCTCTTGATGTAGAGAATGTCTCAACATGGTCTCCTGTATGAACAACATCAGAAGAACCAGTCAGTCAGATATACAGTATATCACAAAAGTGAGTACAACCCTCACATGTGTAAATATTTGAGTATATCTTTTCATGTGACAACACTGAAGAAATGACACTTTGTTACAATGTAAAGTAGTGAGTGTACAGCTTGTATAACAGTGTAAATTTGCTGTCCCCTCAAAATAACTCAACACACAGCCATTAATGTCTAAACCGCTGGCAACAAAAGTGAGTACACCCCTAAGTGAAAATGTCTTGTTGTCACATGAAAAGATACAAATATTTACAAAAATGTGAGGTGTATTCACTTTTGTGATATACTGTACATATGACTTCATAACAGTAGGCTGTACAATACAGGGAATAAAGCATTTAGGGCTGTCCCGACAAGAGAAAATTATCCTGGTCAACCGAGTCTTTTCTTTTCGACCAATCGTATTCACATCCTACCATACCTTTGTCTGTACATTATACCTTGACGCTATTTATCACCCCAGAAACCTCCTTTACTCTCTGTTCCGGACATTCTAAACAACCAATTCTCATAGCTTTTAGCCGTACCCTTGTCCTACTCCTCCTGTTCCTCTGGTGATATAGAGGTGAATCCAGGCCCTGCAGTGCCTAGCTCCACCCTATTCCCCAGGCACTCTCTTTTGATGACGTCTGTAACCGTAATAGCCTTGGTTTCATGCATGTTAAACATTAGAAGCCTCCTCCCTAAGTTTTATTCACTGCTTTACCACACTTTGCAAACCCGGATGTTCTAGCCGTGTCTGTATCCTGGTTTAGGAAGACCACCAAAAATTCTGAAATCTCCATTCAGAACTACAACATTTTAAGACAAGATAGAACGGCCAAGGCGGTGTTGCAATCTACTGCAAAGATAGCCTGCAGAGTTCTGTCCTACTATCAGGTCTGTACCCAAACAATTTGAACTTCTTCTTTTAAAAATACACCTCTCTAAAAACAAGTCTCTCACTGTTGCCACCTGCTGTAGACCACCCTCTGCCCCCAGCTGTGCTCTGGACACCATATGTGAACTGATTGCCTCAGCTCGCTGGTCACCATAGCAGCACCCACCTGTAACACCGCTCAGCAGGTATATCTCTCTGGTCACCCCCAAAATCAATTCTTACTTTGGCCGCCTCTCCTTCCAGTTCTCTGCTGCCAATGACTGAACGAACTGCAAAAATCTCTAAAAACTGGAAACACTTATCCCCCTCACTAACTTTAAGCACCAGCTGTCAGAGCAGCTCACAGATTACTGCACCTGTACATAGCCCATCCTATAATTTAGCCCAAACAACTACCTCACCCCTACTGTATTTATTTATTTTGCCCCTTTGCACCCCATTATTTCTACCTCTACTTTGCACATTCTTCCACTGCAAATCTACCATCAGTGTTTATTAATGAATACATTTTTACTTGCTATATTGTATTTACTTCACAACCATGGCCTTTTTTGCCTTTACCTCCCTTATCTCACCTCATTTGCTCACATTGTATATAGACTTATTTTTCTACTGTATTATTGACTGTATGTTTGTTTTACTCCATGTGTAACTCTGTGTTGTTGTACCTGTCGAACTGCTTTGCTTTATCTTGGCCAGGTCGCAATTGTAAATGAGAACTTGGTCTCAACTTGCCTACCTGGTTAAATAAAGGTGAAATAAAAAAATAAAAATTAATATCATCCTCCATTCACTATCACAAGGGTTAGTAACTACACAGACTCATTTCATAGAACTTTAAAACACTGGCAGTTTGTCTACATCACTTCTTTAGTCTCCTCTCTGATCACTCCAGATAATCCAGTTGTTCAGGGATGTTTGATGTCAGAATTACAGAAGTCAACCTAGTATTAGACTGGGTCATAACTTAAGGTCTAATTTAT
>NW_025750051.1:0-21116 GCF_021184085.1 Oncorhynchus gorbuscha | reverse complement strand
GGAGAAGGATGGAGAGATGAGGCAGGAGGAGAAGGATGGAGGGATGAGGCAGGAGGGAGAAGGATGGAGGGATGAGGCAGGAGGAGAAGGGATGGAGGGATGAGGCAGGAGGAGAAGGATGGAGAGATGAGGCAGGAGGAGAAGGATGGAGAGATGAGGCAGGAGGAGAAGGATGGAGAGAGATGAGCAGGATGGAGATGTGGCAGGAGGACAAGGATGGAGAGATGAGGCAGGAGGAGAAGGATGGAGAGATGAGACAGGAGGAGAAGGATGGAGGGATGAGGCAGGAGGAGAAGGATGGAGGGATGAGGCAGGAGGAGAAGGATGGAGGGATGAGGCAGGAGGAGAAGGATGGAGAGATGAGGCAGGAGGAGAAGGATGGAGGGATGAGGCAGGAGGAGAAGGATGGAGGGATGAGGCAGGAGGACAAGGATGGAGAGATGAGGCAGGAGGAGAAGGATGGAGGGATGAGGCAGGAGGAGAAGGATGGAGAGATGAGGCAGGAGGAGAAGGATGGAGGGATGAGGCAGGAGGAGAAGGATGGAGGGATGAGGCAGGAGGAGAAGGATGGAGAGATGAGGCAGGAGGAGAAGGATGGAGGGATGAGGCAGGAGGAGAAGGATGGAGGGATGAGGCAGGAGGAGAAGGATGGAGAGATGAGGCAGGAGGAGAAGGATGGAGAGATGAGGCAGGAGGAGAAGGATGGAGAGATGAGGCAGGAGGAGAAGGATGGAGAGATGAGGCAGGAGGAGAAGGATGGAGGGATGAGGCAGGAGGAGAAGGATGGAGAGATGAGGCAGGAGGAGAAGGATGGAGAGATGAGGCAGGAGGAGAAGGATGGAGAGATGAGGCAGGAGGAGAAGGATGGAGGGATGAGGCAGGAGGAGAAGGATGGAGGGATGAGGCAGGAGGAGATGTGGCAGGAGGACAAGGATGGAGAGATGAGGCAGGAGGAGAAGGATGGAGGGATGAGGCAGGAGGAGAAGGATGGAGAGATGAGGCAGGAGGAGAAGGATGGAGAGATGAGGCAGGAGGAGAAGGATGGAGAGATGAGGCAGGAGGAGAAGGATGGAGAGATGAGGCAGGAGGAGAAGGATGGAGGGATGAGGCAGGAGGAGAAGGATGGAGGGATGAGGCAGGAGGAGATGTGGCAGGAGGACAAGGATGGAGAGATGAGGCAGGGAGGAGGAAGGATGGAGAAATGAGGCAGGAGGAGAAGGATGGAGAGATGAGGCAGGAGGAGAAGGATGGAGAGATGAGGCAGGAGGAGAAGGATGGAGAGTCCCATGATCACAGGGAAACAACAGAGACACAGTCCTATACTCCATCACAGGGAAAGAAGGATGGAGGGATGAGGCAGGGACACAGTCCCAAGGATGGAGGGATGAGGCACAGTCCCAGATCCCACTGGCACAGGAAACCACAGAGGAGTCCCAATGATCACAGGGAAACGACAACACAGCAGGAGGAGTCCCACTACTCCATGGAGAAATGACAGGACACAGTCCCACTACCCCTCCATGGAGAGATGAGGCAGGAGGAGGGATGGATCACAGGGACACAGTCCCAGATGAGGCAGGGAAAACGACATGGGCACACAGTCCCACTACCCCTCCATCACAGGGAAACAACAGGAGACAGTCCCACTACTCCATCACAGGGAAACGACAGGGACACAGTCCCAATTACCCTCCATCACAGGGACACACAGTCCCACTACTCCATCACAGGGAAACCACAGGGACACAGTCCCACTACCCTCCATCACAGGGAAACGACAGGGACACAGTCCCACTACTCCATCACAGGGGACAGGCACACAGTCCCACTACCCCCATCACAGGGAAAGTCCCACAGGCACACAGTCCCACAGTCCCACTACCCATCACAGGGAAAACGACAGGGACACAGTCCCACTACCCCATCACAGGGACACAGTCCCACTACTCCATCACAGGGAAACGACAGGGACACAGTCCCACTACCCCTCCATCACAGGGACTACCCCATCACAGAAATGTCAGGGACACAGTCCCACTACCCCATCACAGGGAAACGACAGGGACACAGTCCCACTACCCCATCACAGGGAAACGACAGGGACACAGTCCCACTACTCCATCACAGGAAACGACAGGCACACAGTCCCACTACCCCATCACAGGAAACGACAGGCACACAGTCCCACTACCCCATCACAGGAAACGACAGGCACACAGTCCCACTACCCCATCACAGGGAAACGACAGGCACACAGTCCCACTACCCCATCACAGGGAAACGACAGGCACACAGTCCCACTACCCCCATCACAGGGAAACGACAGGGACACAGTCCCACTGTCCATCACAGGGAAACGACAGGCACACAGTCCCACTACCCCATCCAGGGAAACACAGGGACACAGTCCCACTACCCCTCCATCACAGGGAAACGACAGGGACACAGTCCCTACCCTCCATCACAGGAAAGGACAGGGACACAGTCCCACCCCCATCACAGGAAACGACAGGGACACAGTCCCACTACTCCATCACAGGGAAACGACAGGGACACAGTCCCACTACCCCATCACAGGGACACAGTCCCACTACCCCCATCACAGGGAAACGACAGGCACACAGTCCCACTACTCCATCACAGGGACACAGTCCCACTACCCCATCACAGGGAAACGACAGGCAACAGTCCCACTACTCCATCACAGGGACAGGGACACAGTCCCACTACCCCATCACAGGTAAACGACAGGGACACAGTCCCACTACCCCTCCATCACAGGGAAACGACAGGGACACAGTCCCACTACTCCATCACAGGGACACAGTCCAACTACCCCTCACAGGGAAACGACAGGCACACAGTCCCACTACCCCATCACAGAGAAACGACAGGCACACAGTCCCACTACCCCATCACAGAGAAACGACAGGCACACAGTCCCACTACCCCATCACAGGGAAACGACAGGCACACAGTCCCACTACTCCATCACAGGAAACGACAGGGACAGTCCACTACCCCATCACAGGGAAAACGACAGGGACACAGTCCCACTACTCACAGGGACCAGTCCCACTACCATCACAGGGAAACGACAGGCACACAGTCCCACTACATCACAGGGAAACGACAGGGACACAGTCCCACTACCCTCCATCACAGGTCCCCAGTCCCACTACCCCATCACAGGGAAACACAGGACACAGTCCCACTACCCCATCACAGGGAAACGACAGGGACACAGTCCCACTACTCCATCACAGGAAAGGACAGGGACACAGTCCCACTACCCTCCATCACAGGGAAACGACAGGGACACAGTCCCACTACCCCCATCACAGGGAAACGTCAGGCACACAGTCCCACTACCCCATCACAGGGACACAGTCCCACTACCCCAGGGACACAGTCCCACTACTCCATCACAGGGAAACGACAGGGACACAGTCCCACTACCCCATCACAGGGAAAAACAGGGACACAGTCCCACTACATCACAGGGAAACGACAGGGACACAGTCCCACTACCCAGGGACACAGTCCCACTACCCCACACAGGGAAACGACAGGGACACAGTCCCACTACTCCATCACAGGTAAACGACAGGGACACAGTCCCACTACCCTCCATCACAGGGAAACGACAGGGGCACAGTCCCACTACTCCATCACAGGGACACAGTCCAACTACCCTCCATCACAGGGAAACGACAGGCACACAGTCCCACTACCCCATCACAGAGAAATGACAGGCACACAGTCCCACTACCCCATCACAGAGAAACGACAGGCACACAGTCCCACTACCCCATCACAGGGAAACGACAGGCACACAGTCCCACTACTCCATCACAGGGAAACGACAGGGACACAGTCCCACTACCCCATCACAGGGAAACGACAGGGACACAGTCCCACTACCCCATCACAGGGACACAGTCCCACTACCCCATCACAGGAAACGACAGGGACACAGTCCCACTACCCCATCACAGGGACACAGTCCCACTACCCCATCACAGGGAAACGACAGGGACACAGTCCCACTACTCCATCACAGGTAAACGACAGGGACACAGTCCCACTACCCCTCCATCACAGGGAAACGACAGGGGCACAGTCCCACTACTCCATCACAGGGACACAGTCCAACTACCCCTCCATCACAGGGAAACGACAGGCACACAGTCCCACTACCCCATCACAGAGAAACGACAGGCACACAGTCCCACTACCCCATCACAGAGAAACGACAGGCACACAGTCCCACTACCCCATCACAGGGAAACGACAGGCACACAGTCCCACTACTCCATCACAGGGAAACGACAGGGACACAGTCCCACTACCCCATCACAGGGAAACGACAGGGACACAGTCCCACTACCCCATCACAGGGACACAGTCCCACTACCCCATCACAGGGAAACGACAGGCACACAGTCCCACTACTCCATCACAGGGAAACGACAGGGACACAGTCCCACTACCCCTCCATCACAGGGAAACGACAGGGACACAGTCCCACTACCCCTCCATCACAGGGAAACGACAGGGACACAGTCCCACTACCCCATCACAGGGAAACGACAGGGACACAGTCCCACTACTCCATCACAGGGAAAGGACAGGGACACAGTCCCACTACCCCTCCATCACAGGGAAACGACAGGGACACAGTCCCACTACCCCTCCATCACAGGGAAACGACAGGCACACAGTCCCACTACCCATCACAGGGACACAGTCCCACTACCCCATCACAGGGAAACGACAGGCACACAGTCCCACTACTCCATCACAGGGAAACGACAGGGACACAGTCCCACTACCCCATCACAGGGAAAAAACAGGGACACAGTCCCACTACTCCATCACAGGGAAACGACAGGGACACAGTCCCACTACCCCATCACAGGGACACAGTCCCACTACCCCATCACAGGGAAACGACAGGGACACAGTCCCACTACTCCATCACAGGTAAACGACAGGGACACAGTCCCACTACCCCTCCATCACAGGGAAACGACAGGGGCACAGTCCCACTACTCCATCACAGGGACACAGTCCAACTACCCCTCCATCACAGGGAAACGACAGGCACACAGTCCCACTACCCCATCACAGAGAAACGACAGGCACACAGTCCCACTACCCCATCACAGAGAAACGACAGGCACACAGTCCCACTACCCCATCACAGGGAAACGACAGGCACACAGTCCCACTACTCCATCACAGGGAAACGACAGGGACACAGTCCCACTACCCCATCACAGGGAAACGACAGGGACACAGTCCCACTACCCCATCACAGGGACACAGTCCCACTACCCCATCACAGGGAAACGACAGGGACACAGTCCCACTACCCCATCACAGGGACACAGTCCCACTACCCCATCACAGGGACACAGTCCCACTACTCCATCACAGGGAAACGACAGGCACACAGTCCCACTACCCCATCACAGGGAAACGACAGGCACACAGTCCCACTACCCCATCAGAGAGAAATGTCAGGCACACAGTCCCACTACCCCATCACAGGGAAACGACAGGGACACAGTCCCACTACCCCATCACAGGGAAACGACAGGGACACAGTCCCACTACTCCATCACAGGGAAACGACAGGCACACAGTCCCACTACCCCATCACAGGGAAACGACAGGCACACAGTCCCACTACCCCATCACAGGGAAACGACAGGCACACAGTCCCACTACCCCATCACAGAGAACGACAGGCACACAGTCCCACTACCCCATCACAGGGAAACGACAGGCACACAGTCCCACTACCCCATCACAGGGAAACGACAGGGACACAGTCCCACTACCCATCACAGGGAAACGACAGGCACACAGTCCCACTACCCTCCATCACAGGGACACAGTCCCACTACCCCTCCATCACAGGGAAACGACAGGGACACAGTCCCACTACTCCATCACAGGGAAAGGACAGGGACACAGTCCCACTACCCCATCACAGGGAAACGACAGGGACACAGTCCCACTACTCCATCACAGGGAAACGACAGGGAGACAGTCCCACTACCCCATCACAGGGACACAGTCCCACTACCCCATCACAGGGAAACGACATCACAGGGAAACGACAGGGACACAGTCCCACTACCCCATCACAGGGAAACGACAGGGACACAGTCCCACTACCCCTCCATCACAGGGAAACGACAGGGACACAGTCCCACTACTCCCATCACAGGAAACACAGGGACACAGTCCCACTACCCCATCACAGGAAACGACAGGCACACAGTCCCACTACCCCATCACAGGGAAACACAGTCCCACAGGGACACAGTCCCACTACTCCATCACAGGAAACGACAGGCACACAGTCCCACTACCCCATCACAGGGAAACGACAGGGACACAGTCCCACTACCCCATCACAGGGAAACAGGGACACAGTCCCACTACCCACAGGGACACAGTCCCACATCACAGGGAAACGACAGGCACACAGTCCCACTACCCCATCACAGGGAAACGACAGGCACACAGTCCCACTACCCCATCACAGAGAAATGTCAGGCACACAGTCCCACTACCCCATCACAGGGAAACGACAGGGACACAGTCCCACTACTCCAGGAAACGATCACAGTCCCACTACCCCATCACAGGAAAAACAGGGACACAGTCCCACTACCCATCACAGGGAAACGACAGGGACACAGTCCCACTACCCCATCACAGGGACACAGTCCCACTACCCCATCACAGGGAAACGACAGGGACACAGTCCCACTACTCCATCACAGGTAAACGACAGGGACACAGTCCCACTACCCCTCCATCACAGGGAAACGACAGGGGCACAGTCCCACTACTCCATCACAGGGACACAGTCCAACTACCCCTCCATCACAGGGAAACGACAGGCACACAGTCCCACTACCCCATCACAGAGAAACGACAGGCACACAGTCCCACTACCCCATCACAGAGAAACGACAGGCACACAGTCCCACTACCCCATCACAGGGAAACGACAGGCACACAGTCCCACTACTCCATCACAGGAAACGACAGGGACACAGTCCCACTACCCCATCACAGGGAAACGACAGGGACACAGTCCCACTACCCCATCACAGGGACACAGTCCCACTACCCCATCACAGGGAAACGACAGGGACACAGTCCCACTACCCCATCACAGGGACACAGTCCCACTACCCCATCACAGGGAAACGACAGGGACACAGTCCCACTACTCCATCACAGGTAAACGACAGGGACACAGTCCCACTACCCCTCCATCACAGGGAAACGACAGGGGCACAGTCCCACTACTCCATCACAGGGACACAGTCCAACTACCCCTCCATCACAGGGAAACGACAGGCACACAGTCCCACTACCCCATCACAGAGAAACGACAGGCACACAGTCCCACTACCCCATCACAGAGAAACGACAGGCACACAGTCCCACTACCCCATCACAGGGAAACGACAGGCACACAGTCCACTACTCCATCACAGGGAAACGACAGGGACACAGTCCCACTACCCCATCACAGGGAAACGACAGGGACACAGTCCCACTACCCCATCACAGGGACACAGTCCCACTACCCCATCACAGGGAAACGACAGGCACACAGTCCCACTACTCCATCACAGGGAAACGACAGGGACACAGTCCCACTACCCCTCCATCACAGGGAAACGACAGGGACACAGTCCCACTACCCTCCATCACAGGGAAACGACAGGGACACAGTCCCACTACCCCATCACAGGAAACGACAGGGACACAGTCCCACTACTCCATCACAGGGAAAGGACAGGGACACAGTCCCACTACCCCTCCATCACAGGGAAACGACAGGGACACAGTCCCACCCCACTACCCCCACAGGGACACAGTCCCATCACAGGGAAACGACAGGCACACAGTCCCACTACTCCATCACAGGGAAACGACAGGGACACAGTCCCACTACCCCATCACAGGGAAAAACAGGGACACAGTCCTACTCCATCACAGGAAACACAGGGACACAGTCCCACTACCCATCACAGGGACCACTACCCCATCACAGGGAAACACAGGGACACAGTCCCACTACTCCATCACAGGTAAAACGACAGGGACACAGTCCCACTACCCTCCATCACAGGGAAACGACAGGGGCACAGTCCCACTACTCCATCACAGGGACACAGTCCAACTACCCCTCCATCACAGGGAAACGACAGGCACACAGTCCCACTACCCCATCACAGAGAAACGACAGGCACACAGTCCCACTACCCCATCACAGAGAAACGACAGGCACACAGTCCCACTACCCCATCACAGGGAAACGACAGGCACACAGTCCCACTACTCCATCACAGGGAAACGACAGGGACACAGTCCCACTACCCCATCACAGGGAAACGACAGGGACACAGTCCCACTACTCCCATCACAGGGACACAGTCCCACTACCCCATCACAGGGAAACGACAGGACACAGTCCCACTACCCCATCACAGGACACAGTCCCACTACTCCCATCACAGGGACACAGTCCCACTACTCCATCACAGGGAAACGACAGGCACACAGTCCCACTACCCCATCACAGGGAAACGACAGGCACACAGTCCCACTACCCCATCAGAGAGAAATGTCAGGCACACAGTCCCACTACCCCATCACAGGGACAGGACACAGTCCCACTACCCCCATCACAGGGAAACGACAGGGACACAGTCCCACTACTCCATCACAGGGAAACGACAGGCACACAGTCCCACTACCCCATCACAGGGAAACGACAGGCACACAGTCCCACTACCCCATCACAGGGAAACGACAGGCACACAGTCCCACTACCCCATCACAGAGAACGACAGGCACACAGTCCCACTACCCCATCACAGGGAAACGACAGGCACACAGTCCCACTACCCCATCACAGGGAAACGACAGGGACACAGTCCCACTACTCCATCACAGGGAAACGACAGGCACACAGTCCCACTACCCTCCATCACAGGGACACAGTCCCACTACCCTCCATCACAGGAAACGACAGGGACACAGTCCCACTACCCATCACAGGAAAGGACAGGGACACAGTCCCACTACCCCATCACAGGGAAACGACAGGGACACAGTCCCACTACTCCATCACAGTCCCACTACTCCCATCACAGGGACACAGTCCCACTACCCCATCACAGGGAAACGACAGGGACACAGTCCCACTACTCCATCACAGGGAAACGACAGGGACACAGTCCCACTACCCCATCACAGGGAAAACAGTCCCACTACCCCTCCACAGGGACACAGTCCCACTACCCTCCATCACAGGGAAACGACAGGGCACAGTCCCACAACTACCCATCACAGGGAAACGACAGGCACACAGTCCCACTACCCCATCACAGAAAAGGACAGGCACACAGTCCCACTACCCCATCACAGGGAAACGACAAGGCACACAGTCCCACTACTCCATCACAGGGAAACGACAGGGACACAGTCCCACTACCCCATCACAGGGAAAAACAGGGGCACAGTCCCACTACTCCATCACAGGGACACAGTCCTACTCCATCACAGGGACACAGTCCCCACTACCCCATCAGGGAAACGACAGGCACAGTCCCTCCATCACAGGGACACAGTCCCAAACCCTCCATCACAGGCACAGGGGCAGTCCCACTACCCCATCACAGGGAAACCACAGGGACACAGTCCCACTACCCCATCACAGAGAAACGACAGGCACACAGTCCCACTACTCCCATCACAGGAAACGACACACACAGTCCCACTACCCCATCACAGGGAAACGACAGGCACACAGTCCCACTACCCCATCACAGGGAAACGACAGGCACACAGTCCCACTACCCCATCACAGGAAACGACAGGGACACAGTCCACTACCCCATCACAGGGAACAGTCCCACTACCCCATCACAGGGAAACACACAGTCCCACTACCCCATCACAGGGACACAGTCCCACTACCCCATCACAGGAAACAGGGACACAGTCCCACTACCCCATCACAGGTAAACGACAGGGACACAGTCCCACTACCCTCCATCACAGGGAAACGACAGGGCACAGTCCTAGTCCCACACAGGGACACAGTCCAACTACCCTCCATCACAGGGAAACGACAGGCACACAGTCCCACTACCCCATCACAGAGAAACGACAGGCACACAGTCCCACTACCCCATCACAGAGAAACGACAGGCACACAGTCCCACTACCCCATCACAGGGAACGACAGGCACACAGTCCCACTACTCCATCACAGGGAAACACAGGGACACAGTCCCACTACCCCATCACAGGGAAACGACAGGGACACAGTCCCACTACCCCATCACAGGGACACAGTCCCACTACCCCATCACAGGGAAACGACAGGCACACAGTCCCACTAATACTCCATCACAGGAAACGACAGGGACACAGTCCCACTACCCTCCATCACAGGGAAACGACAGGGACACAGTCCCACTACCCCTCCATCACAGGGAAACGACAGGGACACAGTCCCACTACCCCATCACAGGAAACGACAGGGACACAGTCCCACTACTCCATCACAGGGAAAGGACAGGGACACAGTCCCACTACCCTCCATCACAGGGAAACGACAGGGACACAGTCCCACTACCCCTCCATCACAGGGAAACGACAGGCACACAGTCCCACTACCCCATCACAGGGACACAGTCCCACTACCCCATCACAGGGAAACGACAGGCACACAGTCCCACTACTCCATCACAGGGAAACGACAGGGACACAGTCCCACTACCCCCATCACAGGGAAAACAGGGACACAGTCCCACTACTCCATCACAGGAAACGACAGGGACACAGTCCCACTACCCCTCACAGGGACACAGTCCCACTACCCCATCACAGGGAAACGACAGGGACACAGTCCCACTACCCATCACAGGTAAAACGACAACGTCCCACTACCCCTCCATCACAGGGAAACACAGGGCACAGTCCCACTACTCCATCACAGGGACACAGTCCAACTACCCCTCCATCACAGGGAAACGACAGGCACACAGTCCCACTACCCCATCACAGAGAAACGACAGGCACACAGTCCCACTACCCCATCACAGAGAAACGACAGGCACACAGTCCCACTACCCCCATCACAGGGAAACGACAGGCACACAGTCCCACTACCCATCACAGGGAAACGACAGGGACACAGTCCCACTACCCCATCACAGGAAACGACAGGGACACAGTCCCACTACCTCATCACAGGGACACAGTCCCACTACCCCATCACAGGGAAACGATAGGACACAGTCCCACTACTTCCATCACAGGGACACAGTCCCACTACTCCCATCACAGGGACACAGTCCCACTACTCCATCACAGGGAAACGACAGGCACACAGTCCCACTACCCCATCACAGGGAAACGACAGGCACACAGTCCCACTACCCCATCAGAGAGAAATGTCAGGCACACAGTCCCACTACCCCATCACAGGGGAAACGACAGGGACACAGTCCCACTACCCCATCACAGGGAAACGACAGGGACACAGTCCCACTACTCCATCACAGGGAAACGCTACAGCACACAGTCCCACTACCTCCCCATCACAGGAAACGACAGGCACACAGTCCCACTACCCCATCACAGGGAAACGACAGGCACACAGTCCCACTACCCCATCACAGAGAACGACAGGCACACAGTCCCACTACCCCATCACAGGGAAACGACAGGCACACAGTCCCACTACCCCATCACAGGAAACGACAGGGACACAGTCCCACTACTCCATCACAGGGAAACGACAGGCACACAGTCCCACTAACCCTCCATCACAGGGACACAGTCCCACTACCCTCCATCACAGGGAAACGACAGGGACACAGTCCCACTACTCCATCACAGGAAAGACAGGACACAGTCCCACTACCCCATCACAGGAAACGACACAGGGACACAGTCCCACTACTCCATCACAGGGAAACGATAGGAGACAGTCCCACTACCCCATCACAGGGACACAGTCCCACTACCCCATCACAGGGAAACGACAGGGACACAGTCCCACTACCCATCACAGGGAAACGACAGGGACACAGTCCCACTACCCCATCACAGGGAAACGACAGGGACACAGTCCCACTACTCCATCACAGGGAAACGACAGGGACACAGTCCCACTACCCCATCACAGGGAAACGACAGGCACACAGTCCCACTACCCATCACAGGGAAACGACAGGCACACAGTCCCACTACCCCTCCATCACAGAGAAACGACAGGCACACAGTCCCACTACCCCATCACAGAGAAAACGACAGGCACACAGTCCCACTACTCCATCACAGGAAACGACAGGGACACAGTCCCACTACCCCATCACAGGAAACAGTCCCACAGGGACACAGTCCCACTACCCATCACAGGGAAACGACAGGCACACAGTCCCACTACCCCATCACAGGGAAACGACAGGGACACAGTCCCACTACCCCATCACAGGGACACAGTCCCACTACCCCATCACAGGGAAACGACAGGGACACAGTCCCACTACCCCATCACAGGGAAATGACAGGGACACAGTCCCACTACTCCATCACAGGGAAACGACAGGGGCACAGTCCCACTACCCCATCACAGGAAACGACAGGCACACAGTCCCACTACCATCACAGGGAAACGACAGGCACACAGTCCCACTACCCTCATCACAGAGAAACGACAGGCACACAGTCCCACTACCCCATCACAGAGAAACGACAGGCACACAGTCCCACTACCCCATCACAGGGAAATGACAGGCACACAGTCCCACTACTCCATCACAGGGAAACAGTCCTAATCACAGGGACACAGTCCCACTACCCTCCATCACAGGGGAAACGACAGGCACACAGTCCCACTACTCCATCACAGGGAAACGACAGGGACACAGTCCCACTACCCCATCACAGGAAAAACAGGGACACAGTCCCACTACTCCATCACAGGGAAACGACAGGAGACAGTCCCACTACCCCATCACAGGGACACAGTCCCACTACCCCATCACAGGGAAACGACAGGGACACAGTCCCACTACTCCATCACAGGTAAACGACAGGGACACAGTCCCACTACCCTCCATCACAGGGAAACGACAGGGGCACAGTCCCACTACCCTCCATCACAGGGAAACGACAGGGACACAGTCCAACTACCCCATCACAGGGAAACGACAGGCACACAGTCCCACTACCCCATCACAGAGAAACGACAGGCACACAGTCCCACTACCCCATCACAGAGAAACGACAGGCACACAGTCCCACTACCCCATCACAGAGAAACGACAGGCACACAGTCCCACTACTCCATCACAGGGAAACGACAGGGACACAGTCCCACTACCCCATCACAGGGGAAACGACAGGGACACAGTCCCACTACCCCATCACAGGGACACAGTCCCACTACCCCATCACAGGAAACGACAGGGACACAGTCCCACACTCCTCACCAATCCCACTCATCACAGGGACACAGTCCCACTACTCCATCACAGGGAAAACGACAGGCACACAGTCCCACTACCCCATCACAGGGAAACGACAGGCACACAGTCCCACTACCCCATCACAGAGAAACGTCAGGCACACAGTCCCACTACCCCATCACAGGAAACGACAGGGACACAGTCCCACTACCCCATCACAGGGAAACGACAGGGACACAGTCCCACTACTCCATCACAGGGAAACGACAGGCACACAGTCCCACTACCCCATCACAGGGAAACGACAGGCACACAGTCCCACTACCCCATCACAGGGAAACGACAGGCACACAGTCCCACTACCCCATCACAGAGAACGACAGGCACACAGTCCCACTACCCCATCACAGGGAAACGACAGGCACACAGTCCCACTACCTCATCACAGGAAACGACAGGGACACAGTCCCACTACTCCATCACAGGGAAACGACAGGCACACAGTCCCACTACCCTCCATCACAGGGACACAGTCCCACTACCCCTCCATCACAGGGAAACGACAGGGACACAGTCCCACTACTCCATCACAGGGAAAGGACAGGGACACAGTCCCACTACCCCATCACAGGGAAACGACAGGGACACAGTCCCACTACTCCATCACAGGGAAACGACAGGAGACAGTCCCACTACCCCATCACAGGGACACAGTCCCACTACCCCATCACAGGGAAACGACAGGGACACAGTCCCACTACTCCATCACAGGGAAACGACAGGGACACAGTCCCACTACCCCATCACAGGGAAACGACAGGGACACAGTCCCACTACCCCTCCATCACAGGGAAACGACAGGGACACAGTCCCACTACCCCATCACAGGGAAACGACAGGCACACAGTCCCACTACCCCATCACAGAGAAACGACAGGCACACAGTCCCACTACCCCATCACAGAGAAACGACAGGCACACAGTCCCACTACCCCATCACAGAGAAACGACAGGCACACAGTCCCACTACTCCATCACAGGGAAACGACAGGGACACAGTCCCACTACCCCTCCATCACAGGGAAACGACAGGCACACAGTCCCACTACCCCATCACAGGCACACAGTCCCACTACCCCATCACACAGAAACGACAGGCACACAGTCCCACTACTCCATCACAGGGAAACGACAGGCACACAGTCCCACTACCCCATCACAGAGAAACGACAGGCACACAGTCCCACTACTCCATCACAGAGAAACGACAGGCACACAGTCCCACTACCCCATCACAGAGAAACGACAGGCACACAGTCCCACTACTCCATCACAGGGAAACGACAGGCACACAGTCCCACTACCCCATCACAGAGAAACGACAGGCACACAGTCCCACTACCCCATCACAGAGAAACGACAGGCACACAGTCCCACTACTCCATCACAGAGAAACGACAGGCACACAGTCCCACTACCCCATCACAGGGAAACGACAGGGACACAGTCCCACTACTCCATCACAGGGAAACGACAGGGACACAGTCCCACTACCCCATCACAGGGAAATGACAGGGACACAGTCCCACTACCCCATCACAGGGACACAGTCCCACTACCCCATCACAGGGAAACGACAGGGACACAGTCCCACTACCCCATCACAGGGACACAGTCCCACTACCCCATCACAGGGACACAGTCCCACTACCCCATCACAGGGAAACGACAGGCACACAGTCCCACTACTCCATCACAGGGAAACGACAGGGACACAGTCCCACTACCCCATCACAGGGAAACGACAGGGACACAGTCCCACTACCCCTCCATCACAGGGAAACGACAGGGACACAGTCCCACTACTCCATCACAGAGAAACGACAGGGAAACAGTCCCACTACCCCATCACAGGGAAAAACGACAGGGACACAGTCCCACTACCCCTCCATCACAGGGAAACGACAGGGACACAGTCCCACTACTCCATCACAGAGAAACGACAGGGACACAGTCCCACTACCCTCCATCACAGGGAAACGACAGGGACACAGTCCCACTACCCCTCCATCACAGGGAAACGACAGGGACACAGTCCCACTACCCCTCCATCACAGGGACACAGTCCCACTACCCCATCACAGGGAAACGACAGGGACACAGTCCCACTACCCCATCACAGGGAAACGACAGGCACACAGTCCCACTACCCCATCACAGAGAAACGACAGGCACACAGTCCCACTACCCCATCACAGAGAAACGACAGGCACACAGTCCCACTATCCCTCCATCCTCCATCACAGAGAAACGACAGGCACACAGTCCCACTACCCCATCACAGAGAAACGACAGGCACACAGTCCCACTACCCCATCACAGAGAAACGACAGGCACACAGTCCCACTATCCTCCATCACAGAGAAACGACAGGCACACAGTCCCACTACCCCATCACAGAGAAACGACAGGCACACAGTCCCACTACCCCATCACAGAGAAAGGACAGGCACACAGTCCCACTATCCCTCCATCACAGGGAAATGACAGGGACACAGTCCCACTACTCCATCACAGGGAAACAACAGGGACACAGTCCCACTACCCCATCACAGGGAAACGACAGGGGACACAGTCCCACTACCCTCCATCACAGGGAAACGACAGGCACACAGTCCCACTATCCCTCCATCACAGGGAAACGACAGGGACACAGTCCCACTACCCCATCACAGGGACACGACAGGGACACAGTCCCACTACCCCATCACAGGAAACGACAGGGACACAGTCCCACTACTCCATCACAGGGAAACGACAGGGACACAGTCCCACTACCCCATCACAGGGAAACGACAGGGACACAGTCCCACTACCCCATCACAGGAAACGACAGGACACAGTCCACTACCCCATCACAGGGAAACGACAGGGACACAGTCCCACATACCCCTATCACAGGGACACAGTCCCTGCTCCATCACAGGGACACAGTCCCACTACCCCATCACAGGAAAACAGGACACAGTCCCACTATCCCATCACAGGGACACAGTCCCACTGCTCCATCACAGGGAAACCACAGGGACACAGTCCACTACCCCATCACAGGGAAGCGACGGGACACAGTCCCACTGCCCCATCACAGGGACACAGTCCCACTACCCCCATCACAGGGAAACGACAGGGACACAGTCCCACTACCCCATCACAGGAAACGACAGGGACACAGTCCCACTACCCCATCACAGGGAAACGACGGGGACACAGTCCACTACCCCATCACAGGGAAACGACAGGGACACAGTCCCACTGCTCCCATCACAGGGACACAGTCCAAACGATCACAGGGAAGCGACAGGGACACAGTCCCACTACCCCATCACAGGGAAACGACAGGGACACAGTCCAACTACCCATCACAGGGAAACGACAGGCACACAGTCCCACTACCCCATCACAGAGAAACGACAGGCACACAGTCCCACTACCCCATCACAGAGAAACGACAGGCACACAGTCCCACTACCCCCATCACAGAGAAACGACAGGCACACAGTCCCACTACTCCATCACAGGGAAGGCACACAGTCCCACTACCCCATCACAGGGAAACGACACAGTCCCACTACTCCATCACAGGGAAACGACAGGGACACAGTCCCACTACCCCATCACAGGGAAATGACAGGGACACAGTCCCACTACCCCATCACAGGGACACAGTCCCACTACCCCATCACAGGGAAACGACAGGGACACAGTCCCACTACTCCCCATCACAGGGACACAGTCCCACTACCCCATCACAGGGACACAGTCCCACTACCCCATCACAGGGAAACGACAGGCACACAGTCCCACTACTCCATCACAGGGAAACGACAGGGACACAGTCCCACTACCCCATCACAGGGAAACCACAGGGACACAGTCCCACTACCCCTCCATCACAGGGAAAAACAGGGACACAGTCCCACTACTCCATCACAGAGAAACGACAGGGAAACAGTCCCACTACCCCATCACAGGGAAACGACAGGGACACAGTCCCACTACCCTCCATCACAGGGAAACGACAGGGACACAGTCCCACTACTCCATCACAGAGAAACGACAGGGACACAGTCCCACTACCCTCCATCACAGGGAAACGACAGGGACACAGTCCCACTACCCCTCCATCACAGGGGAAACGACAGGGACACAGTCCCACTACCCCTCCATCACAGGGACACAGTCCCACTACCCCATCACAGGAAACGACAGGGACACAGTCCCACTACCCCATCACAGGGAAACGACAGGCACACAGTCCCACTACCCCATCACAGAGAAATGACAGGCACACAGTCCCACTACCCCTCCATCACAGGGACACAGTCCCACTACCCCATCACAGGGAAACGACAGGGACACAGTCCCACTACCCCATCACAGAAACGACAGGCACACAGTCCCACTACCCCATCACAGAGAAAGCGACAGGCACACAGTCCCACTATCCCTCCATCACAGAGAAACGACAGGCACACAGTCCCACTACCCCATCACAGAGAAACGACAGGCACACAGTCCCACTACCCCATCACAGAGAAACGACAGGCACACAGTCCACTACCCCATCACAGAGAAACGACAGGCACACAGTCCCACTATCCCTCCATCACAGAGAAACGACAGGCACACAGTCCTACCCCATCACAGAGAAACGACAGGCACACAGTCCCACTACCCCATCACAGAGAAAGGACAGGCACACAGTCCCACTATCCCTCCATCACAGGAAATGACAGGGACACAGTCCCACTACTCCATCACAGGGAAACAACAGGGACACAGTCCCACTACCCCATCACAGGGAAACGACAGGGACACAGTCCCACTACCCCTCCATCACAGGAAACGACAGGCACACAGTCCCACTATCCCTCCATCACAGGGAAACGACAGGGACACAGTCCCACTACCCCATCACAGGGACACGACAGGGACACAGTCCCACTACCCCATCACAGGAAACGACAGGGACACAGTCCCACTACTCCATCACAGGGAAACGACAGGGACACAGTCCACTACCCCATCACAGGGAAACGACAGGGACACAGTCCCACTACCCCCATCACAGGGAAGCGACAGGGACACAGTCCCACTACCCCATCACAGGGGAAACGACAGGGACACAGTCCCACTACCCCATCACAGGGACACAGTCCCACTACTCCATCACAGGGACACAGTCCCACTACCCCATCACAGGGAAAAAACAGGGACACAGTCCCACTACTCCATCACAGGGACACAGTCCCACTACTCCATCACAGGGAAACGACAGGGACACAGTCCCACTACCCCATCACAGGGAAACGACAGGGACACAGTCCTACCCCATCACAGGGACACAGTCCCACTACCCCATCACAGGGAAACGACAGGGACACAGTCCCACTACCCCATCACAGGGAAACGACAGGGACACAGTCCCACTACCATCACAGGAAACGACAGGGACACAGTCCCACTGCTCCATCACAGGGACACAGTCCCACTACATCAGGAAAAAACAGGGACACAGTCCCACTACTCCATCACAGGGACACAGTCCCCTACACCATCACAGGGGAAACGACAGGGACACAGTCCCACTACCCCATCACAGGGAAACGACAGGGACACAGTCCACTACCCACATCACAGGGACACAGTCCCACTATCAGGAAACGACAGGGACAGTCCCACTACCCTATCACAGGAAACGGCAGGGACACAGTCCCACTACCCCATCACAGGGAAACGACAGGGACACAGTCCCCACTACCCCATCACAGGAAACGACAGGGACACAGTCCACTACTCATCACAGGGACACAGTCCAACTACCCATCACAGGGAAACGACAGGGACACAGTCCCACTACCCCATCACAGGGAAACGACAGGGACACAGTCCAACTACCCCATCACAGGGAAACGACAGGGACACAGTCCCACTACTCCATCACAGGGACATAGTCCAACTACCCCATCACAGGGAAACGAGGGACACAGTCCCACTACCCCATCACAGGGAAACGACAGGACACAGTCCCACTACCCCTCCATCACAGGGAAACCAGGCACACAGTCCCACCCCATCACAGGACACAGTCCCACTACCCCATCACAGGGAAACGACAGGGACACAGTCCCACTACTCCATCACAGGGACGACAGTCACAACTACCCTCATCACAGAGAAACGACAGGCACACAGTCCCCCCACTACCTCATCACAGGGAAACGACAGGCACACAGTCCTACCATCTGGGAAGCGACTCCTGCATCACAGGGAAACACAGGGACACAGTCCACTACCTCATCACAGGACACAGTCCACTACTCCATCACAGGGAAACCATAGACACAGTCCCACTACACCATCAAGGAGACACAGTCCTACCAAATCCCCATCACAGGGACACAGTCCCACTACCCCATCACAGAGACACGACAGGCACAGTCCATCATAATTACTCCTGGGGATACTATTTCTCATTAGGATGAAGCAGTGATTTATAATGACTCTAGATACTATTTCATTAGGATGAAGCAGTGATTTATAATGACTCCTAGATACTATTTCATTAGGGATGAAGCAGTGATTTATAATGACTCCTAGATACTATTTCATTAGGACTGAAGCAGTGATTTATAATGACTCCTAGATACTATTTCTCATTAGATGAAGCAGTGATTTATAATGACTCCTAGATACTATTTCATTAGGATGAAGCAGTGATTTATAATGACTCCTAGATACTATTTCATTAGGATGAAGCAGTGATTTATAATGACTCCTAGATACTATTTCATTAGGATGAAGCAGTGATTTGGGCTCAGCAGTGGCAGTAATATGATATGATAGTATGCCAATTGAAACATTGCCTTGGGTTTTATAATAGGAGGTTGGAGAGCCTTCCTATCAGCTGTGTTGTCAGACTCCCTGCGTGTGTTGGAACACAGACTCAGTTTTGTAATTCTAATCGGACACAGAGAGTTAGATAGTATCCCTCTATCAGATATTGTTCTCAGATATAAATCAGTATTTTGATTAAATGATTCACCAGGGGACGAGTGGCAGGCTAACTCCGTGCCACAGAGGCTTTACACTAGACAACCCTGGGACAGCTGGACTGGGGGGGTGGGGGTGTCCCGTGGGTTTTTTATTTTGGGCTGTCATCTCTGTCCCATGTCAGACTTTCACAGGCTCTATGTCTCAAACCAATGAACTCATTCACACACGCACGCACGCACGCACGCACGCACGCACGCACGCACGCACGCACGCACGCACGCACGCACACACACACACACACACACACACACACACACACACACACACACACACACACACACACACACACACTCTCTCTCTATGTTGGAATGCACCACAGATGAGTGATTGGCATTTCCCTGTTTGATTGACAGTTCCCTCGTCACATGACATGGGAGTCGGGTTACGACTTCGGCTCCTTTGAGTCCCAGAGTTCTTAACTATCGTGCCGAAAACATAACCTAAACGATAAATTAACCATCAGGGAACACT
>NW_025750050.1:0-17500 GCF_021184085.1 Oncorhynchus gorbuscha | reverse complement strand
TACTGCTGGGGTTATACAGGTTAGTACTGCTGGGGTTATACAGGTTAGTACTGCTGGGGTTATACAGGTTAGTACTGCTGGGGTTATACAGGTTAGTACTGCTGGGGTTATACAGGTTAGTACTGCTGGGGTTATACAGGTTAGTACTGCTGGGGTTATACAGGTTAGTACTTATAGTACTGCTGGGGTTATACAGGTTAGTACTGCTGGGGTTATACAGGTTAGTACTGCTGGGGTTATACAGGTTAGTACTGCTGGGGTTATACAGGTTAGTACTGCTGGGGTTATACAGGTTAGTACTGCTGGGGTTATACAGGTTAGTACTGCTGGGGTTATACAGGTTAGTACTGCTGGGGTTATACAGGTTAGTACTGTAGTACTGCTGGGGTTATACAGGTTAGTACTGCTGGGGTTATACAGGTTAGTACTGCTGGGGTTATACAGGTTAGTACTGCAGTACTGCTGGGGTTATACAGGTTAGTACTGTAGTACTGCTAGGGTTATACAGGTTAGTACTGTAGTACTGCTGGGGTTATACAGGTTAGTACTGTAGTACTGCTGGGGTTATACAGGTTAGTACTGTAGTACTGCTGGGGTTATACAGGTTAGTACTGCTGGGGTTATACAGGTTAGTACTGCTGGGGTTATACAGGTTAGTACTGCTGGGTTATACAGGTTAGTACTGCTGAGGTTATACAGGTTAGTACTGTAGTACTGCTGGGGTTATACAGGTTAGTACTGTAGTACTGCTGGGGTTATACAGGTTAGTACTGCTGGGGTTATACAGGTTAGTACTGTAGTACTGCTGGGGTTATACAGGTTAGTACTGCTGGGGTTATACAGGTTAGTACTGCTGGGGTTATACAGGTTAGTACTGCTGGGGTTATACAGGTTAGTACTGCTGGGGTTATACAGGTTAGTACTGCTGGGGTTATACAGGTTAGTACTGTAGTACTGCTGGGTTATACAGGTTAGTACTGCTGGGTTATACAGGTTAGTACTGCTGGGGTTATACAGGTTAGTACTGCTGGGGTTATACAGGTTAGTACTGCTGGGGTTATACAGGTTAGTACTGCTAGGGTTATACAGGTTAGTACTGTAGTACTGCTGGGGTTATACAGGTTAGTACTGCTGGGGTTATACAGGTTAGTACTGCTGGGGTTATACAGGTTAGTACTGCTGGGGTTATACAGGTTAGTACTGCTGGGGTTATACAGGTTAGTACTGCTGGGGTTATACAGGTTAGTACTGCTGGGGTTATACAGGTTAGTACTGCTGGGGTTATACAGGTTAGTACTTTAGTACTGCTGGGGTTATACAGGTTAGTACTTTAGTACTGCTGGGGTTATACAGGTTAGTACTTTAGTACTGCTGGGGTTATACAGGTTAGTACTGCTGGGGTTATACAGGTTAGTACTTTAGTACTGCTGGGGTTATACAGGTTAGTACTTTAGTACTGCTGGGGTTATACAGGTTAGTACTGCTGGGGTTATACAGGTTAGTACTGCTGGGGTTATACAGGTTAGTACTGCTGGGGTTATACAGGTTAGTACTGCTGGGGTTATACAGGTTAGTACTGCTGGGGTTATACAGGTTAGTACTGCTGGGGTTATACAGGTTAGTACTGTAGTACTGCTGGGGTTATACAGGTTAGTACTGCTGGGGTTATACAGGTTAGTACTGTAGTACTGCTGGGGTTATACAGGTTAGTACTGCTGGGGTTATACAGGTTAGTACTGTAGTACTGCTGGGTTATACAGGTTAGTACTGTAGTACTGCTGGGTTATACAGGTTAGTACTGTAGTACTGCTGGGTTATACAGGTTAGTACTGTAGTACTGCTGGGTTATACAGGTTAGTACTGCTGGGTTATACAGGTTAGTACTGCTGGGTTATACAGGTTAGTACTGCTGGGGTTATACAGGTTAGTACTGTAGTACTGCTGGGTTATACAGGTTAGTACTGCTGGGGTTATACAGGTTACTAATCCACCTCTCTCTCCCTCCGCCTCCCTCCACCTTTATCTGGCTCCGCCCCCCTCCACCTCTCTAGATGTGTGGTGTGATGGTATCAGCCAGTGAAGACTCCACCCCCTCAGTGATCTACCACTGTGTGTTGCGTGGGTTGGAGCGCCTCCTGCTGTCGGAGCAGCTGTCTCGTATGGACGGAGAGGCACTGGTTAAACTGAGTGTCGACCGGGTTAACATGCCAAGCCCTCACAGAGCCATGTCTGCACTGGGACTCATGCTCACCTGCATGTACACAGGTAACATCTACCTATACCTAGTATCATCTAACTAACGCTAGCTAGCTTAGCCCTGCATGTACACAGGTAACATCTACCTATACCTAGTATCATCTAACTAACGCTAGCTAGCTTAGTCCTGCATGTACACAGGTAACATCTACCTATACCTAGTATCATCTAACTAACGCTAGCTAGCTTAGCCCTGCATGTACACAGGTAACATCTACCTATACCTAGTATCATCTAACTAACGCTAGCTAGCTTAGCCCTGCATGTACACAGGTAACATCTATCTATACCTAGTATCATCTAACTAACGCTAGCTAGCTTAGCCCTGCATGTACACAGGTAACATCTACCTATACCTAGTATCATCTAACTAACGCTAGCTAGCTTAGCCCTGCATGTACACAGGTAACATCTACCTATACCTAGTATCATCTAACTAACGCTAGCTAGCTTAGCCCTGCATGTACACAGGTAACATCTACCTATACCTAGTATCATCTAACTAACGCTAGCTAGCTTAGCCCTGCATGTACACAGGTAACATCTACCTATACCTAGTATCATCTAACTAACGCTAGCTAGCTTAGCCCTGCATGTACACAGGTAACATCTACCTATACCTAGTATCATCTAACTAACGCTAGCTAGCTTAGCCCTGCATGTACACAGGTAACATCTACCTATACCTAGTATCATCTAACTAACTAACTAACTAACACTAGCTAGCTTAGCCCTGCATGTACACAGGTAACATCTACCTATACCTAGTATCATCTAACTAACGCTAGCTAGCTTAGCCCTGCATGTACACAGGTAACATCTACCTATACCTAGTATCATCTAACTAACTAACTAACTAACACTAGCTAGCTTAGCCCTGCATGTACACAGGTAACATCTACCTATACCTAGTATCATCTAACTATACCTAGCTAGCTTAGCCCTGCATGTACACAGGTAACATCTACCTAGTATCATCGAACTAATGCTAACTAGCCTAGCCCTGCATATATGTAGTTCCAAGGCAACGAACTATTAGCCATTATAACAATGTAGAGGCTATTGCTATCGCTAACATAACAATGTAGAGGCTATTGCTATCGCTAACATAACAATGTAGAGGCTATAGCTATCGCAAACATAACAATGTAGAGGCTATAGCTAATATAGCTAACACTAACATAATAAAGTAACTAGCTAATGCTAACAATTCTAAGAATCCCCTTTCTTCCCAGGACAGGAAAACAAGATTCCCTCCTATGACCAATTAACTACCCCCAATCGTACAAACTCCTCCCTCACAAACTAGCCTTGGTGTACCAGTCTGTTTAGCTAACATTCCACATTTGCAATGACAAGAGTACAAGGTGTGGAATGTTAGCCAGACAGACTGGGTACCCAGGCTACCCCCCAAAACCAGCTTTGTCTATGAATAAAAATAACTTTTCCATCAAACAATCGTTTAATAATTTAATAATCACGACGAATCACCCTCTCATCCTCCCAGCGGTGCGTACCTCAGCGTCGGGGTCAGAGGTTAGAGGTCAGGGGTCAGAGGTGACCTCGGGTCCTGTTGCTTTCTCCTCAGGCAAGGAGAAGGCCAGCCCTGGTCGCCCGGCCGGCGCTGTCGACCCTCAGGCCCCCGACAGCGAGTCTGTCATCGTTGCCATGGAGAGGGTATCTGTGCTCTTCGACAGGTAGGGGTTGTGACGACAACACAGTCTACACACTACACAGTCTACACACTACACAGTCTACACACTACACAGTCTACACACTACACAGTCTACACACTACACAGTCTACACACTACACAGTCTACACACTACACAGTCTACACACTACACAGTCTACACACTACACAGTCTACACACTACACAGTCTACACACTACACAGTCTACACACTACACAGTCTACACACTACACAGTCTACACACTACACAGTCTACACACTACACAGTCTACACACTACACAGTCTACACACTACACAGTCTACACACTACACAGTCTACACACTACACAGTCAGACACACTACACAGTCACAGTCAGACACACTACACAGTCTACACAGTCAGACACACTACACAGTCAGACACACTACACAGTCAGACACACTACACACACTACACAGTCAGACACACTACACAGTCAGACACACTACACAGTCAGACACACTACACAGTCAGACACACAACCCTCTATCAGACACACAACCCTGTCAGACACACAACCCTGTCAGACACACAACTCACATAACGTTACTGTTATCTGATAAATGAATGTAATGGAAACAGGTTTCTCATATTAACCATAGCAACAGACTGTTATATATCTGGTTTGATGGTTTACCATAGCAACAGACTGTTATATATCTGGTTTGATGGTTTACCATAGCAACAGACTGTTATATATCTGGTTTGATGGTTTCTCATATTAACCATAGCAACAGACTGTTATATATCTGGTTTGATGGTTTACCATAGCAACAGACTGTTATATATCTGGTTTGATGGTTTACCATAGCAACAGACTGTTATATATCTGGTTTGATGGTTTACCATAGCAACAGACTGTTATATATCTGGTTTGATGGTTTCTCATATTAACCATAGCAACAGACTGTTATATATCTGGTTTGATGGTTTACCATAGCAACAGACTGTTATATATCTGGTTTGATGGTTTACCATAGCAACAGACTGTTATATATCTGGTTTGATGGTTTACCATAGTAACAGACTGTTATATATCTGGTTTGATGGTTTACCATAGCAACAGACTGTTATATATCTGGTTTGATGGTTTCTCATAGTAACAGACTGTTATGTATCTGGTTTGATGGTTTACCATAGTAACAGACTGTTATATATCTGGTGTGATGGTTTACCATAGCAACAGACTGTTATATATCTGGTTTGATGGTTTACCATAGTAACAGACTGTTATATATCTGGTTTGATGGTTTACCATAGCAACAGACTGTTATATATCTGGTTTGATGGTTTACCATAGCAACAGACTGTTATATATCTGGTTTGATGGTTTACCATAGCAACAGACTGTTATATATCTGGTTTGATGGTTTACCATAGTAACAGACTGTTATATATCTGGTTTGATGGTTTACCATAGCAACAGACTGTTATATATCTGGTTTGATGGTTTCTCATAGTAACAGACTGTTATATATCTGGTTTGATGGTTTACCATAGTAACAGACTGTTATATATCTGGTTTGATGGTTTACCATAGCAACAGACTGTTATATATCTGGTTTGATGGTTTACCATAGTAACAGACTGTTATATATCTGGTTTGATGGTTTACCATAGCAACAGACTGTTATATATCTGGTTTGATGGTTTACCATAGCAACAGACTGTTATATATTGTCTATTGTCTAACAATGTAGCCAGTCTTTTTGGGGGGTTGTCTATTTTCAAACAATGTAGCCAGTCTTTTTGGGGGGTTGTCTATTTTCAAACAATGTAGCCAGTCTTTCTTGGGGGTTGTCTATTTTCAAACAATGTAACCAGTCTTTCTGGGGGGTTGTCTATTTTCTAATAATGTAGCCAGTCTTTTTGGGGGGTTGTCTATTTTCTAATAATGTAGCCAGTCTTTCTGGGGGGTTGTCTATTTTCTAATAATGTAGCCAGTCTTTTTGGGGGGTTGTCTATTTTCTAACAATGGACCCAGTCTCACAGTTGTTTCCTGATGTCTGGTTCTCCATGTCCGTTACCTCCGATATTTCCTACATTTGTTGTGCCAGGGTCCGTAAGGGTTTACCCAGCGAGGCACGGGTGGTGGCCAGGATTCTTCCGCAGTTCCTGGACGACTTCTTCCCTCCGCAGGACGTCATGAACAAGGTCATCGGAGAGTTCCTGTCCAATCAGCAGCCTTACCCACAATTCATGGCTACTGTCGTCTACAAGGTCAGTGTGAGAATGGTGGACAGTAAAGGTGGGTATGTAACAGACAACTCACTCTCTCTTTCGCTACCCCCCATCTCTCTCTCCTTCCCTCTCTCTTTCGCTACCCCCCATCTCTCTCTCCTTCCCTCTCTCTTTCGCTACCCCCCCATCTCTCTCTCCTTCCCTCTCTCTTTCGCTACCCCCCATCTCTCTCTCCTCTCTCTCTCTCTCTTCGCTACCCCCCATCTCTCTCTCCTTCCCTCTCTCTTTCGCTACCCCCCATCTCTCTCTCCTTCCCTCTCTCTTTCGCTACCCCCCATCTCTCTCTCTTCCCTCTCTTTCGCTACCCCCATCTCTCTCTCCTTCCCTCTCTTTCGCTACCCCCCATCTCTCTCTCCTCCCTTTCTCTCTTTCTTCTCTTTCTCTCTCTCTCCTCCCTCTCTCCTTTCTCCCTCCCCCTCTCTCCTTCCCCTTCCCCCCCTCCCCCCTCTCTCCCCTCCCTCTCCCTCTCCTCTCTCCTCCCTCAGGTGTTCCAGACCCTCCATGCTACAGGCCAGTCCAGTATGGTGACAGACTGGGTGTTACTGTCTCTGTCTAACTTCACCCAGAGAACCCCAGTTGCCATGGCCATGTGGAGTCTGTCTTGCTTCTTCATCTCTGCCTCCACCTCCCAGTGGGTCTCTGCCCTGTATCCTTACTAGAGAAGGGGACAGGTGGGGGTGTAGTGTGTGTGTGTGTGTGTGTGTGTGGCTGTGTCTCTGTGTGTGTGTGTGTGTGTGTGTGTGTGTGTGTGTGTGTGTGTGTGTGTGTGTGTGTGTGTGTGTGTGTGTGTGTGTGTGTGTGTGTGTGTGTGTGTGTGTGTGTGTGTGTGTGTGTGTGTGTGGCTGTGTCTCTGTGTGTGTGTGTGTGTGTGTGTGGCTGTGTCTCTGTGTGTGTCTTTGTGTGGCTGTGTCTTTGTGTGTGTCTTTGTGTGGCTGTGTCTTTGTGTGTGTCTTTGTGTGGCTGTGTCTTTGTGTGTCTCTCTGTGTGTGTGTGTGTGTGTGTGGCTGTGTCTGTGTGTGTGTGTGTGTCTGTGTCTTTGTGTCTGTGTGTAGTCTGTGTCTCTGTGTCTGTGTGTGTGTCTCTGTGTGTGTGTGTGTGTCTCTGTGTGTGTGTGTGTGTGTCTCTGTGTGTGTGTGTGTGTCTCTGTGTGTGTGTGTGTGTCTCTGTGTGTGTGTGTGTGTCTCTGTGTGTGTGTGTGTGTGTGTGGTCATATTGTCCTCCATCTCTCCTTAACCCCCCCCAGCCTGCCCCATGTCATCAGCCGTATGGGTAAGAGTGAGGTGGTGGACATCAGCCTGTTCTGTCTGGTGGCCCTGGACTTCTACAGACACCAGCTGGATGAAGAGTTGGACCGCAGAGCCTTTCAGTCTGTCTTCCAGACCGTGGCCTCGCCTGGCAACACCTATCAGCAGCTACTGGACTGTCTGCAGAGTATCCACCAAGACACATCACTCTGAGAGAGGGGGGCAGAGAGAGAGGGGGGGGCAGAGTGAGAGAGGGGGGGCAGAGTGAGAGAGGGGGGCAGAGTGAGAGAGGGGGGCAGAGTGAGAGAGGGGGGGGCAGAGTGAGAGAGGGGGGCAGAGAGAGAGGGGGGGCAGAGAGAGAGGGGGGCAGAGAGAGGGGGGGAGAGAGAGAGAGAGGGGGCAGAGAGAGAGGGGGGGGCAGAGAGGAGGGGGGGCAGAGAGAGAGAGGGGGGGCAGAGAGAGAGAGAGGGGGCAGAGAGAGAGGGGGCAGAGAGAGAGAGGGGGGCAGAGAGAGAGGGGGGGGACAGAGAGAGAGGGGGGGCAGAGAGAGAGGAGGGTGGGGCAGAGAGAGAGGGAGGGCAGAGAGTGAGAGGGAGGGCAGAGAGTGAGAGGGAGGGCAGAGAGTGAGAGGGAGGGCAGAGAGTGAGAGGGAGGGCAGAGAGTGAGAGGGAGGGCAGAGAGTGAGAGGGAGGGCAGAGAGTGAGAGGGAGGGCAGAGAGTGAGAGGGAGGGCAGAGAGTGAGAGGGAGGGCAGAGAGTGAGAGGGAGGGCAGAGAGTGAGAGGGAGGGCAGAGAGTGAGGGGGGCAGAGAGAGAGGGGGGGCAGAGAGAGAGAGGGGGGGCAGAGAGAGAGAGGGGGGCAGAGAGACAGATAGGGGGCAGAGAGAGACAGAGGTAGAGGGGGGGCAGAGAGAGACATGTAGCTCCTATCACAGACATCACAGAGAGAGAGGGGGGGCAGAAGGAGAGACTGTGACAGAGGGAGAGAGGGGGGGCAGAGAGAGACAGAGAGAGAGGGAGAAGGAGAGACGGTGACAGAGGGAGAGAGAGAGGGGGGCAGAGAGAGAGAGGTGTAGCTCCTATCACCAGACATCACAGAGGTAGAGATGGGGGGGGAGAGAGAGGTGACAGAGGGAGAGGGGGGGCAGAGAGAGACATGTAGCTCCTATCACCAGACATCACAGAGAGAGAGAGGGAGAAGGAGAGACGGTGACAGAGGGAGACCAAACATTAAACGGACGGACACACAACTAGTCTTTCTTTGTCCAAATCAGATGAACTCATCTCCTTTCCCTCTCAGCTGCTGATTTGACATCGTTGAAGAGCCAAAAGGAAAGCGACATGACAGATGAGTGTCTTACTGAACCAGACATACAGGAAAGCAGAGAGCTGACAGAGGAACAGTGTTAGGACACTGCTGGTTAGCGACAGGCTCGTACTTGACTCCCTTCCAGAGAAATAAATTGAAAGAAAGAAATAATTGAAAGAACAAAATAATTGGTTCATTTGAGATTATTTTGGTTCCCGCCTGCGTCCTCGTTTCCCCCCGGACCATTCATTAAGACGGACAACAACACACCCACCATGAGGGACTTCCAGCACCTTGATGACGAACTAAGAAAAATCATATTCAACCCCCCCCCCTCCCCAAAAAAAGGGGAAAACCCTGGAATTGTATATTTTCCTGTGAAGTACTTCATTGGTTGTGATGTGAAATCAAGAAACGATAAAAACATCTAAAGTATTTCCTAATGTTTAAAAGTTCCATACTTCTATTTTTCAGTGTGTTTTATTACAAACGGCACAGTAATGATTTAAACTGACTGATTTACAGCTGATGCTTTGATTGATAGGTCTTATACATCCCAAATGATACTCTATTCCCTACTTTGGTAAAGTAGTGCACTATATAGGGAATAGGGTTCTGGTCTAATGTAGTGCACTATAAAGGGAATAGGGTGCTCTGGTCTAATGTAGTGCACTATATAGGGAATAGGGTGCCATAGGGCTCTGGTCTAAAGTAGTGCACTACATAGGGAATAGGGTGCGAACTACTGTAAAAGAGACATGAGGATGATGAATGAATGAGAATTACTGTAAAAGAGACATGAGGATGATGAATGAATGAGAACTACTGTAAAAGAGACATGAGGATGGTGGATGAATGAGAATTACTGTAAAAGAGACATGAGGATGGTGGATGAGAACTACTGTAAAAGAGACATGAGGATGGTGGATGAGAACTACTGTAAAAGAGACATGAGGATGGTGGATGAGAACTACTGTAAAAGAGACATGAGGATGGTGGATGAGAACTAATGTAAAAGAGACATGAGGATGGTGAATGAATGAGAATTACTGTAAAAGAGACATGAGGATGGTGGATGAGAACTACTGTAAAAGAGACATGAGGATGATGAATGAATGAGAACTACTGTAAAAGAGACATGAGGATGGTGGATGAGAACTACTGTAAAAGAGACATGAGGATGGTGGATGAGAACTACTGTAAAAGAGACATGAGGATGGTGGATGAGAACTACTGTAAAAGAGACATGAGGATGGTGGATGAGAACTACTGTAAAAGAGACATGAGGATGGTGGATGAGAACTACTGTAAAAGAGACATGAGGATGGTGAATGAATGAGAATTACTGTAAAAGAGACATGAGGATGATGAATGAATGAGAACTACTGTAAAAGAGACATGAGGATGGTGGATGACAACTACTGTAAAAGAGACATGAGGATGGTGGATGAGAACTACTGTAAAAGAGACATGAGGATGGTGAATGAATGAGAATTACTGTAAAAGAGACATGAGGATGGTGAATGAATGAGAACTACTGTAAAAGAGACATGAGGATGGTGGATGAGAACTACTGTAAAAGAGACATGAGGATGGTGGATGAGAACTACTGTAAAAGAGACATGAGGATGGTGAATGAGAACTACTGTAAAAGAGACATGAGGATGGTGAATGAATGAGAATTACTGTAAAAGAGACATGAGGATGGTGAATGAATGAGAATTACTGTAAAAGAGACATGAGGATGGTGAATGAATGAGAATTACTGTAAAAGAGACATGAGGATGGTGAATGAATGAGAATTACTGTAAAAGAGACATGAGGATGATGAATGAATGAGAACTACTGTAAAAGAGACATGAGGATGGTGGATGAGAACTACTGTAAAAGAGACATGAGGATGGTGGATGAGAACTACTGTAAAAGAGACATGAGGATGGTGGATGAGAACTACTGTAAAAAGAGACATGAGGATGGTGGATGAATGAATGAGAACTACTGTAAAAGAGACATGAGGATGGTGGATGAGAACTACTGTAAAAGAGACATGAGGATGGTGGATGAGAACTACTGTAAAAGAGACATGAGGATGGTGGATGAGAACTACTGTAAAAGAGACATGAGGATGGTGAATGAATGAGAACTACTGTAAAAGAGACATGAGGATGGTGAATGAATGAGAATTACTGTAAAAGAGACATGAGGATGGTGGATGAGAACTACTGTAAAAGAGACATGAGGATGGTGGATGAGAACTACTGTAAAAGAGACATGAGGATGGTGAATGAATGAGAACTACTGTAAAAGAGACATGAGGATGGTGAATGAGAACTACTGTAAAAGAGACATGAGGATGGTGGATGAGAACTACTGTAAAAGAGACATGAGGATGGTAATATAATATAATAATAATAATAATATAATAATATAATATATAATAATAATATAATAATAATAATATAATATATATATGCCATTTAGCAGACGCTTTTATCCAAAGCGACTTACAGTCATGTGTGCATACATTCTACGTATGGGTGGTCCCCGGGATTGAACCCACTACCCTGGCGTTACAAGCGCCATGCTCTACCAACTGAGCTACAGGACCACATGGTGAATGAATGAGAATTACTGTAAAAGAGACATGAGGATGATGAATGAATGAGAACTACTGTAAAAGAGACATGAGGATGGTGGATGAGAACTACTGTAAAAGAGACATGAGGATGGTGAATGAATGAGAATTACTGTAAAAGAGACATGAGGATGGTGGATGAGAACTACTGTAAAAGAGACATGAGGATGGTGAATGAATGAGAACTACTGTAAAAGAGACATGAGGATGGTGGATGAGAACTACTGTAAAAGAGACATGAGGATGGTGAATGAATGAGAATTACTGTAAAAGAGACATGAGGATGGTGGATGAGAACTACTGTAAAAGAGACATGAGGATGGTGGATGAATGAGAACTACTGTAAAAGAGACATGAGGATGGTGGATGAGAACTACTGTAAAAGAGACATGAGGATGGTGGATGAGAACTACTGTAAAAGAGACATGAGGATGGTGGATGAGAACTACTGTAAAAGAGACATGAGGATGGTGGATGAGAACTACTGTAAAAGAGACATGAGGATGGTGGATGAATGAGAACTACTGTAAAAGAGACATGAGGATGGTGGATGAGAACTACTGTAAAAGAGACATGAGGATGGTGGATGAGAACTACTGTAAAAGAGACATGAGGATGGTGGATGAGAACTACTGTAAAAGAGACATGAGGATGATGAATGAATGAGAACTACTGTAAAAGAGACATGAGGATGGTGGATGAGAACTACTGTAAAAGAGACATGAGGATGGTGAATGAATGAGAATTACTGTAAAAGAGACATGAGGATGGTGAATGAATGAGAATTACTGTAAAAGAGACATGAGGATGGTGAATGAATGAGAATTACTGTAAAAGAGACATGAGGATGGTGAATGAGAACTACTGTAAAAGAGACATGAGGATGGTGGATGAGAACTACTGTAAAAGAGACATGAGGATGGTGGATGAGAACTACTGTAAAAGAGACATGAGGATGGTGGATGAGAACTACTGTAAAAGAGACATGAGGATGGTGGATGAGAACTACTGTAAAAGAGACATGAGGATGGTGGATGAGAACTACTGTAAAAGAGACATGAGGATGGTGGATGAGAACTACTGTAAAAGAGACATGAGGATGGTGGATGAGAACTACTGTAAAAGAGACATGAGGATGGTGGATGAGAACTACTGTAAAAGAGACATGAGGATGGTGGATGAGAACTACTGTAAAAGAGACATGAGGATGGTGAATGAATGAGAACTACTGTAAAAGAGACATGAGGATGGTGGATGAGAACTACTGTAAAAGAGACATGAGGATGGTGGATGAGAACTACTGTAAAAGAGACATGAGGATGGTGGATGAGAACTACTGTAAAAGAGACATGAGGATGGTGGATGAGAACTACTGTAAAAGAGACATGAGGATGGTGGATGAGAACTACTGTAAAAGAGACATGAGGATGGTGGATGAGAACTACTGTAAAAGAGACATGAGGATGGTGGATGAGAACTACTGTAAAAGAGACATGAGGATGATGAGCGATGAAGAAACTAATGGGACATTGAGATGAGTGACGGGTGGTTGTTTTTTTTAATACTGTCTCAGTGTCTTACACACACACACACACACACACACACACACACACACACACACACACACACACACACACACACACACACACACACATTATGGCATGTCCTGTGATTCCCCTTGTCATTTCAAATGGACAAACACACATTGCGCTGCTGTTGAAACGTCCGCTGGCCAGAAGCATAAGGCACTGACCCTGACAGACTCAATAATGTCCTACTGTGTGTTTAAACTGATGCATGGCCTCTTCATTCCTAGCTGTTAGTTAGATCAGTCAAATCGTTGATTCGATCGATTTGGTTGATTCCGTTTCGATGTATTTCTATGGTAACTTTCGCCCGGGGCCCCGACGATAGAGGACGCATTTCTATGGTAACTGTCGCCCGGGGCCCCGACGATAGAGGACGCGTTTCTATGGTATCTGTCGCCCGGGGGCCCCGACGACAGAGGACGCGTTTCTATGGTAACTGTCGCTGGGGGCCCCGACGACAGAGGACGCGTTTCTATGGTAACTGACGCCGGGGGCCCCGACGATAGAGGATGAGGAGCAACACAGACCATCCAAAGGGGACCTTGTAACCATGGCGACCAACGGCCATCTTTGACACATCAACAGGTTGGGGAATTAGTCCTTCAGTTGTGGCTGTTTTTCTTTATATCAGGGCTTTTAAAATGGTCGTAGTGCACTTCTTTTGACAGGGGTCCATAGGGTCGTAGTGCACTGCATAGGGAATAGGGTGCTATTGCAGGATACACTCTGAAAGACCGGGCCCTTGGTCATCAGTAGAGTTTAGCCTTCCTTATCCCAGCCAGAACGGCCCGTAGTCCAAAGTAGTGCACTATCAAGGGAACGGGGGGCCATTTTGGAACGGCATTGTTGTGATGTATCAGATGTGACTGTAGTCCAGTCCAGTCCGTGTAGAATTCACCTAATGCATCGGGATTAAGCCCCTTGTTGCTGTTTCTAAGGTTACGGGGGCATCCCAAATGACATCATATCCCCTATATAGGGTCCCGTTTCGGGACGCATGCCTATCCAATACTTGTGATGGAAATTCCACCGGGAGGTCAATCCCATCCCATCAGACACCACGGTTTTGGGTCCGGGTCTGTACAGATTAGGATTTAAATGTGTCCATAGTCAGCTAGTTAGTCCCGTTCCCCCCCCCCCCCAGTCATGTATTGTAAGATATAGACCCAGATAAAACTCATTCAGTCTATAGACCCAGATAAAACTCATTCAGTCTATAGACCCAGATAAAACTCATTCAGTCTATAGACCCAGATAAAACTCATTCAGTCTATAGACCCAGATAAAACTCATTCAGTCTATAGACCCAGATAAAACTCATTCAGTCTGTCTCTAGTTGTTAAGATATAGACCCAGATAAAACTCATTCAGTCTGTCTCTAGTTAAGATATAGACCCAGATAAAACTCATTCAGTCTATAGACCCAGATAAAACTCATTCAGTCTGTCTCTAGTTAAGATATAGACCCAGATAAAACTCATTCAGTCTATAGACCCAGATAAAACTCATTCAGTCTATAGACCCAGATAAAACTCATTCAGTCTGTCTCTAGTTGTTAAGATATAGACCCAGATAAATCTCATTCAGTCTCATTCAGTCTATAGACCCAGATGTCTATAGATAAACCCAGATAAAACTCATTCAGACTATAGACCCAGATAAAACTCATTCAGTCTGTCTCTAGTTGTTAAGATATAGACCCAGATAAAACTCATTCAGTCTATAGACCCAGATAAAACTCATTCAGTCTGTCTCTAGTTGTTAAGATATAGACCCAGATAAAACTCATTCAGTCTGTCTCTAGTTAAGATATAGACCCAGATAAAACTCATTCAGTCTATAGACCCAGATAAAACTCATTCAGTCTATAGACCCAGATAAAACTCATTCAGTCGGTCTATAGTTGAGATATGGGCCCAGAGGTCGATGTTTAGCACAGCTCTCTTTGAGAGACTTTAAAAAATCAATTTTTAGGTTAAAAGCTAAACTGACCTAAGTTCAGTGTCTTTGGGTGTCTTCAGTGGTCGCTAACCCTGGTCTAGAAGGGCTGCTGCAGTGTGTGTGTGCGCAGGTTTTTAACACATCATTCAGCTAACCAAAGTCTTGATGATTGTGATTCAACATAAAAGCAGGTGTGTTAGTGCTGGACTGGAACAGGGGACCAGGGTTGGCCAGCCTTGTCCTACATGGTCTGAACAGAAACACATGTGATGTTAAATGTAAATGTGATGTGAGATTCTTCTTCCCCAGGAGGTTGTCACTGATCATCGGGAGGCTATGATAGGAACTATGATAGAATCAGAACTCTCGTTCTATGATAGAATCAGAACTCAGAACTCGTTCTATGGAGAGAATTAGAATTCTGTTGGTGAGAGTTCCGGTCACTCCATTCTGAAGCCTCTGCTGCTACGCAACCCGGTTGTGTTCTGTTCTGTCACACTTCTCTTTCTCTCTCTTGTCTGCGAGGACGATTATACTGTTCATTTAAACATTCTCTATTGAATTTAAAAAGGCAATATTTTAACTTGATCAATTACCGGAGATGATATGATGTAGAAATTAATAAAAGTATTTAAAAATGTAAAAGACAATTGTATGTCTGTTTTGTGTGTGTTTCCATTGTAAATGAATGTCTTATCTTTAAAAAAATATATTCATTCCACTACTGTTTAGATAATACATTAGCTTCCATGCCATGCTGTTAACTTCAAGCAAAGATATCAGGCAGGATAAGGTGGTTGTGGAGGCGTTTAGCCCAATGTTTAGGAGGGGGGTGTTTAATCCTCTCTCTCACTGTGTTGGGTGGGAAGAGAACAACAGATGAACAGAGAGAGATTTCAATGATTTTCCGACCTGCAATATTTGATCATGTACAGTAGTCTACTGTAGTGTATATCTGTTTCTCTGATTTTAAGGCTGCACGTCCTAAATGACACCCTATTCCCTATGGATCCTGGTCAAAATCAGTGCGCTACATAGGGATTAGCGTGCTGTTTGGGGTGAAACGGAATGAAGACCCCACTTTAGACACGGCTGCCGCCACAGACTGTCAACCGAGGTGGCTGTGATGTCATCTCGGTCCTGTGTAGTCGACACACATCAGGGGAACGTTTTAATAGTTAACAGAGTATTAATCCCAGATTTAACCACTAGCCATGTGGCTCACATAGTGTGCCTCCTAAATGGGCCCCTATTCCGTATGTAGTACACTGGACCCTGGTCAAAAGCAGTGCACTACACAGGGATTAGGGGGCCATGTGGCTCACATAGTGTGCCTCCCTAAATGGGCCCCTATTCCCTATGTAGTACACTGGACCCTGGTCAAAAGCAGTGCACTACACAGGGATTAGGGGGCCATGTAGTGTGCCTCCTAAATGGGCACTGGTACCTGGACCCTGGTCAAAAGCAGTGCACTACACAGGGATTAGGAGGCCATGTGGCTCACATAGTGTGCCTCCCTAAATGGGCCCCTATTCCCTATGTAGTACACTGGACCCTGGTCAAAAGCAGTGCACTACAGGGATTAGGGGGCCATGTGGCTCCCGTACAGTAGACTACTGTACAACTGGACATTTGTAGGATTGTCTCTGTGTTAATATATATATATATTATCAATATGTATCTACACTGAACATGTCAATGCAACAAAATAAAATTCCCAGATATTTTCCATATGTGCAAAAAAAAAAAGCGTATTTCTCTGTAATTTTGTGCACAAATGTGTTTTTATATTCCCGTTGGGGAGCATTTCTCCTTCGCCAAGATAATCCTTCCACCTGACAGGTGTGGCATATCAAGAAGCTGATTAAACAGCATGATCATTACATACGTGCACTTTGTGCTGGGGGACAATAAAAGCCACTTTGAAATGTGCAGTTTTGTCGCACAGACCCCAGACACACAGGTCCAGATCCCAGGTCCAGACCCCAGATCCAGACACCAGGTCCCAGGCCCAGACACCAGGTCCAGATCCCAGGCCAGAGGACCAGATCCAGGCCCACACCCAGGTCCAGACCCCAGGTCCAGACACCAGGTCCAGACACCAGGTCCAGACCCCAGATCCCAGGTAGACTAATGAGGATGTTACAGAGATAGACTAGAGAGGATGTTACTCTCTCCCCGTCCCTCTGCCCCTCTCTCTACCTTTCTCTGAGGAGTTGGTTAGACATGTACAATGTCCACATGGAACTTCACCATACTGTTCCTTCAGCTGGACGTAATTCAAATCCTCAGACAAGATACTTCCCATGACCTCCGTGCTGATTGGGTGTCTGGGATTGGCTGGAAGAGGCTGTGGTACAGTAGGCTATTCCCAGAGTGGCTATCAGGCAGCTATATATGGGAGATGGACACGGACTGTCTACGGATTTATAAGATGCATGGACATTTTATGGGAATGTTTTTACCTCAGAAAAAGGAGATAGTTGGCATAGATTATACGTTATAAAACACAATATATAAATTAGAACACAAGGTGTTAGATATCTGCGTTACTGTTTTATCAGTTCAATCA
>NW_025750049.1:20000-21127 GCF_021184085.1 Oncorhynchus gorbuscha | reverse complement strand
GGAGAGAGGAGACAGGACACAGGAGAGAGGAGGCAGGACACAGGAGAGAGGAGACAGGAGAGAGAGACAGGACACAGGGAGAGAGGCAGGGGCAGGAGAGAGGACACAAGAGAGGAGACAGGACACAGGAGAGAGGAGACAGGAGAGAGGAGACAGGACACAGGAGAGAGGAGACAGGACACAGGAGAGAGGAGACAGGAGAGAGGAGACAGGACACAGGAGAGAGGAGACAGGAGTGTGTGTGTGTGTGTGTGTGTGTGTGTGTGTGTGTGTGTGTGTGTGTGTGTGTGTGTGTGTGTGTGTGTGTGTGTGTGTGTGTGTGTGTGTGTGTGTGTGTGTGTGTGTGTGTGTGTGTGTGTGCGTGTCTGTGTGCGTGTCTGTGTGCGTGTCTGTGTGTTATGTACGCATATTTGTTTTTCCCTCATCGGCATCCATAACAAACCACAACTATTCTCTCTCTGTCTGCATCAGTAGCAAATGATGGCACGACAGAGCAGGGCAGAGCCGTCCCAATGGAGAGCCCCTTATGGGCTCCCCTGCTCTGAGACAAGTACACCAAATCCTCTTATCTCCAGACTGGAGGAGCAGAAGACCAGAGGACCAGGGGCCAGAGCCCAGCACCATCCCAGAGACAGGAGGGGATTAGTCTGATTAAAGAGGCCTGATGAGACCCTCCTCTAGATCACAGAAAGATGATAATGAAACAATTAGACAGACAGACTGCCGTGCTGAGGGAGCAGTTATAGAGAGGGAGGGTTAGATGAGGGCATGGAACTGCAGACAGACAACTGGTCCATGAGGCTGCGTGACAGACAGAGAGAGAGTGCCAATCAATGTCCTTGAAAAGCTTTGGAGGAGGGACTATCAAACTACCCACCTACAACTAAACATATATCCCCATCCCCTCCTCTTTCCCCTCACACCCTCCCCCATCTCACCTCCTGCTGGACTTGACGTAGGTGGATGCTCGGTCTTCATCAGGCTCCAGTGGTGGGCCATGCTCTCCAGGTGCCCTCTCATGTCCGTGTCTCTGCCTCTGTGCCAGCGCCCTGCTACCCTCCCGCTGCCGTCCGCTGAGGGGAAGTCATAGTACCCTTTCCTCTTGGCCTTCAGCCTCAGCTTGTTCC
>NW_025750049.1:0-15000 GCF_021184085.1 Oncorhynchus gorbuscha | reverse complement strand
GCAGACAGGAGAGTATGTATGCAGACAGGAGAGTATGTATGCAGACAGGAGAGTATGTATGCAGACAGGAGAGTATGTATGCAGACAGGAAGGTATGTATGCAGACAGGAGAGTATGTATGCAGACAGGGGAGTCTGCATAAACATGCATGTGTGTGTGTGTGTGTGTGTGTGTGTGTGTGTGTGTGTGTGTGTGTGTGTGTGTGTGTGTGTGTGTGTGTGTGTGTGTGTGTGTGTGTGTGTGTGTGTGTGTGTGTGTGTGTGTGTGTGTGTGTACTGGTCTCACCGTTCTTCTTGCGTGTCTCCTCCTTTGTCAATTTCTGCTGTGCTGTGACTTTCTGAGCCGCCGAGCCCCGACCAGAGTTGAGCTTCTCTGATTCGTTGCTGATGACGGAACCGTCCTCGCTCGGCAACCTGCTGCAGGTAACCATAGCAACAGGAGCGGCTGTGAATTCTGCGATTGTTTGGCTTGGAGAACAGTTATCCCATTCCGCCCCATCCCACCCCTCCCCATCCCACTCCTCCCCTCCTCTCCCCATCCTAACCCTCCCTTCCTCTCCTCTCCTCAACCCTTCCCTCCCCCTCCCACCCCTTCCCATCCCTCCACATGTTTAAAAGCTCTGCCATTCAGAGGGGTATTAGAGCCTGTTTAAAAGCTCTGCCATTCAGAGGGGTATTAGAGCCTGTTTAAAAGCTCTGCTATTCAGAGGGGTATTAGAGCCTGTTTAAAAGCTCTGCCATTCAGAGGGGTATTAGAGCCTGTTTAAAAGCTCTGCTATTCAGAGGGTATTAGAGCCTGTTTAAAAGCTCTGCCATTCAGAGGGGTATTAGAGCCTGTTTAAAAGCTCTGCTATTCAGAGGGTATTAGAGCCTGTTTAAAAGCTCTGCCATTCAGAGGGGTATTAGAGCCTGTTTAAAAGCTCTGCTATTCAGAGGGTATTAGAGCCTGTTTAAAAGCTCTGCCATTCAGAGGGGTATTAGAGCCTGTTTAAAAGCTCTGACCCCTGTCCAAAATGTAACCTGTAATAGTATGGTAATAATCATATTAGAAACAGGCAGTGCTGTCCTGTAACAGTCATAATAGAGACAGACAGTGCTGTCCTGTAACAGTCATAATAGAGACAGACAGTGCTGTCCTGTAACAGTCATAATAGAGACAGACAGTGCTGTCCTGTAACAGTCATAATAGAGACAGACAGTGCTGTCCTGTAACAGTCATAATAGAGACAGACAGTGCTGTCCTGTAATAATCATAGAGACAGAAAGTGCTGTCCTGTAACAGTCATAATAGAGACAGGCAGTGCTGTCCTGTAACAGTCATAATAGAGACAGACAGTGCTGTCCTGTAATAATCATAGAGACAGGCAGTGCTGTCCTGTAACAGTCATAATAGAGACAGGCAGTGCTGTCCTGTAACAGTCATAATAGAGACAGACAGTGCTGTCCTGTAACCATCATCATAGAGACAGGCAGTGCTGTCCTGTAATATTCATAGAGACAGACAGTGCTGTCCTGTAACAGTCATAATAGAGACAGACAGTGTTGTCCTGTAACAGGCATAATAAAGACAGGCAGTGCTGTCCTGTAACAGTCATAATAGAGACAGACAGTGCTGTCCTGTAACAGTCATAATAGAGACAGACAGTGCTGTCCTGTAATAATCATAGAGACAGACAGTGCTGTCCTGTAACAGTCATAATAGAGACAGGCAGTGCAGTCCTGTAACAGTCATAATAGAGACAGACAGTGCTGTCCTGTAACAGTCATAATAGAGACAGACAGTGCTGTCCTGTAACAGTCATAATAGAGACAGACAGTGCTGTCCTGTAACAGTCATAATAGAGACAGACAGTGCTGTCCTGTAATAATCATAGAGACAGAAAGTGCTGTCCTGTAACAGTCATAATAGAGACAGGCAGTGCTGTCCTGTAACAGTCATAATAGAGACAGACAGTGCTGTCCTGTAATAATCATAGAGACAGGCAGTGCTGTCCTGTAACAGTCATAATAGAGACAGGCAGTGCTGTCCTGTAACAGTCATAATAGAGACAGACAGTGCTGTCCTGTAACCATCATCATAGAGACAGGCAGTGCTGTCCTGTAATATTCATAGAGACAGACAGTGCTGTCCTGTAACAGTCATAATAGAGACAGACAGTGTTGTCCTGTAACAGGCATAATAAAGACAGGCAGTGCTGTCCTGTAACAGTCATAATAGAGACAGACAGTGCTGTCCTGTAATAATCATAGAGACAGACAGTGCTGTCCTGTAACAGGCATAATAGAGACAGGCAGTGCAGTCCTGTAACAGTCATAATAGAGACAGACAGTGCTGTCCTGTAATAATCATAGAAACAGAAAGTGCTGTCCTGTAACAGTCATAATAGAGAAAGGCAGTGCTGTCCTGTAACAGTCATAATAGAGACAGACAGTGCTGTCCTGTAACCATCATCATAGAGACAGGCAGTGCTGTCCTGTAATAATCATAGAGACAGACAGACAGTGCTGTCCTGTAACAGTCATAATAGAGACAGGCAGTGCTGTCCTGTAACAGTCATAATAGAGACAGGCAGTGTTGTCCTGTAATAATCATAGAGACAGACAGTGCTGTCCTGTAACAGTCATAATAGAGACAGACAGTGCTGTCCTGTAACAGTCATAACAGAGACAGACAGTGCTGTCCTGTAATAATCATAGAGACAGGCAGTGCTGTCCTGTAACAGTCATAATAGAGACAGGCAGTGCTGTCCTGTAACAGTCATAATAGAGACAGACAGTGCTATCCTGTAATAATCATAGAGACAGACAGTGCTGTCCTGTAACAGTCATAATAGAGACAGGCAGTGCAGTCCTGTAACAGTCATAATAGAGACAGACAGTGCTGTCCTGTAATAATCATAGAAACAGAAAGTGCTGTCCTGTAACAGTCATAATAGAGAAAGGCAGTGCTGTCCTGTAACAGTCATAATAGAGACAGACAGTGCTGTCCTGTAACCATCATCATAGAGACAGGCAGTGCTGTCCTGTAATAATCATAGAGACAGACAGTGCTGTCCTGTAACAGTCATAATAGAGACAGGCAGTGCTGTCCTGTAACAGTCATAATAGAGACAGACAGTGCTGTCCTGTAATAATCATAGAGACAGACAGTGCTGTCCTGTAACAGTCATAATAGAGACAGACAGTGCTGTCCTGTAACAGTCATAACAGAGACAGACAGTGCTGTCCTGTAATAATCATAGAGACAGGCAGTGCTGTCCTGTAACAGTCATAATAGAGACAGGCAGTGCTGTCCTGTAACAGTCATAATAGAGACAGACAGTGCTGTCCTGTAACAGTCATAATAGAGACAGACAGTGCTGTCCTGTAACAGTCATAATAGAGACAGGGAGTGCTGTCCTGTAATAATTATATAGGTGATGATGATGATGGTGTGGGGGATGGTGGTGGTGGTGATGGTGTGAGGGGTGGTGGTGGTGATGGTGTGGGATTGGTGGTGATAGTGATGGTGTGGGAGGGTAGTGGTGATGGTGTGGGGGTGGTGGTGGTGGTGATGATGGTGATGATGTGGTGGGTGGTGGTCTTGGTAGTGTGGGGGGTCGTGGTGTAACCATCATCATAGAGACAGGCAGTGCTGTCCTGTAATATTCATAGAGACAGACAGTGCTGTCCTGTAACAGTCATAATAGAGACAGACAGTGCTGTCCTGTAATAATCATAGAGACAGACAGTGCTGTCCTGTAACAGTCATAATAGAGACAGGCAGTGCAGTCCTGTAACAGTCATAATAGAGACAGACAGTGTTGTCCTGTAACAGGCATAATAAAGACAGGCAGTGCTGTCCTGTAACAGTCATAATAGAGACAGACAGTGCTGTCCTGTAATAATCATAGAGACAGACAGTGCTGTCCTGTAACAGTCATAATAGAGACAGGCAGTGCAGTCCTGTAACAGTCATAATAGAGACAGACAGTGCTGTCCTGTAATAATCATAGAAACAGAAAGTGATGTCCTGTAACAGTCATAATAGAGACAGGCAGTGCTGTCCTGTAACAGTCATAATAGAGACAGACAGTGCTGTCCTGTAACCATCATCATAGAGACAGGCAGTGCTGTCCTGTAATAATCATAGAGACAGACAGTGCTGTCCTGTAACAGTCATAATAGAGACAGGCAGTGCTGTCCTGTAACAGTCATAATAGAGACAGACAGTGCTGTCCTGTAACAGTCATAATAGAGACAGGCAGTGTTGTCCTGTAATAATCATAGAGACAGACAGTGCTGTCCTGTAACAGTCATAATAGAGACAGACCGTGCTGTCCTGTAACAGTCATAATAGAGACAGACAGTGCTGTCCTGTAATAATCATAGAGACAGACAGTGCTGTCCTGTAACAGTCATAATAGAGACAGACAGTGCTGTCCTGTAACAGTCATAACAGAGACAGACAGTGCTGTCCTGTAACAGTCATAATAGAGACAGGCAGTGCTGTCCTGTAACAGTCATAATAGAGACAGGCAGTGCTGTCCTGTAACAGTCATAATAGAGACAGACAGTGCTGTCCTGTAACAGTCATAATAGAGACAGACAGTGCTGTCCTGTAACAGTCATAATAGAGACAGGGAGTGCTGTCCTGTAATAATTATAGAGAGAGACAGTGCTGTCCTGTAATAATTATAGAGACAGACAGTGCTGGCCTGTAACAGTCATAATAGAGACAGACAGTGCATCCTGTAATAATCATAGAGACAGACACTGCTGTCCTGTAATAATCATAGAGACAGACAGTGCTGTCCTGTAACAGTCATAATAGAGACAGACAGTGCTGTCCTGTAACAGTCATAATAGAGACAGACAGTGCTGTCCTGTAACAGTCATAACAGAGACAGACAGTGAGCCATCAGAACAATGACAGCCCTTGCTGGATTTCTGTGTCTGCTCTGATGGCAGAGGCAGCATTGACAGAACATTTGGAAACATTCTCAGAACATTTGTTGAGTATTTGTAAACCGTAGGACAAACAGTGTTTAGAGAGCGTTGGCAAGATGTTTTCAGTAGGTATTTTAGAAGTTCACAGAGAACCAGAGAGAAAATAGCCACCACTTTGTAATTTTTAGTATCTAATAGGTTGAGGCTGTTCGTCCCCAATTGTTCAGACAATTTAGCCTAGCATTTCCTCCAAGAGCTTCTTCTCTTGGAACACAAACAGGGTCGACAACTGCCTCAAATACAGAGGCAAGGCAGAACAGTCACATTTAATACAATCACAACGTAACACATTTTAGTCAGTTAACAGACACTCTTATCCAGAGCGAATTACATGAGCAATTGGGGTTAAGTGCCTTTCTGAAGGGTACATTGGCCATTTCTTCACTTAGATGGCTCTGGGATTTGAACCAGCAACCTTTTGGTTACTGGCCAAATGCTCTTAACTACTAGGCTACATGCCCACAGCAAATGAGATTTGATTACAAGCCTTTAGAAAAGAGAAAAGAGGTGGTAGGCCATTATAAAGTACAACGTGGTGGTGGGGATGGTGTGGGGGTGGTGATGATGATGATGGTGTGGGGGATGGTGGTGGTGGTGATGGTGTGAGGGGTGGTGGTGGTGATGGTGTGGGATTGGTGGTGATAGTGATGGTGTGGGAGGGTAGTGGTGATGGTGTGGGGGTGGTGGTGGTGATGGTGTGGGGGGTGGTGGTGGTGATGATGGTGATGATGTGGTGGGTGGTGGTCGTGGTAGAGTGGGGGTCGTGGTGGTGGTGATGGTGTGGGGGTGGTGCTGGTAGTGGTGGTGATGGTGTGGGGGTGGTGCTGGTAGTGGTGGTGATGGTGTGGAGGGTGGTGCTGGTAGTGGTGGTGATGGTGTGGGGGTTGGTGCTGGTGGTGGTGGTGATGGTGTGGGGGTGGTGCTGTTAGTGGTGGTGTGGGGTGGTGCTGGTAGTGGTGGTGATGGTGTGGGGGGTAGTGCTGGTAGTGGTGGTGATGGTGTAGGGAGGGTAGTGGTGGTGATGGTGTGGGGGTGGTGCTGGTAGTGGTGGTGATGGTGTGGGGAGTGGTGCTGGTAGTGGTGGTGATGGTGTGGGGAGTGGTGCTGGTACTGGTGGTGATGGTGTAGGGGATGGTAGTGGTGGTGATGGTGTGGGGGATGGTGCTGGTAGTGGTGGTGATGGTGTGGGGGGTGGTGCTGGTAGTGGTGGTGATGGTGTGGGGGGTGGTACTACGGTGGTCTAATACGTCATTTCTGGTCACAACTTGCAGACTTGTTTTCGAGTTGCTGTGCGTTTTGTTGCCAACCTATTTTGCTACCTGACAACTTTACGGTTTTTACTTTTTAATTACCGTTTATATTTTAGTTTTTTTTCCCTCAACTTTTTCACTCTGGACGCTTTATCTGGACACGATTCGTCAGGACCTCCAACAGCCGAAGCTAAGTAGTAACATTAACATGATGCCTTCTAATTGCAGTCGCTGTACTCGCCTTTACGGCGGATGATAGCTGTGCTACAAGCCCAGCTTCAGACACAATCGTTAGGCAAGGTTCATTTCAGTGTAGGAAAGGATGAAACAGCGTCTGTGCCACCAGTAAGTACAGATAGTAGTATAAATCCCCTGGCACAGTCCCCGCAGCCGGACAACTTTCTCACGGTTTCTGGAAGGAAATGCTGTAGGAACGCTCAACCGTTGTCGCTCATTCAGCCGACAGAAACTTTCAACCGGTTTTCCTCATTAAGCAGCGAGTCGGAGTCAGAGGCCGAGTCTTCTCTGGTCTCTACTCCTCCCGTTACGGGTCCGAGAAGCCGAAGCTTCCCACCATTAGCTCTGACAAATTGAAAACTCTAGTCATTGGCGACTCCATTACCCGCAGTATTAGACTTAAAACGAATCATCCAGCGATCATACACTGTTTACCAGGGGCAGGGCTACCGACGTTAAGGCTAATCTGAAGATGGTGCTGGCTAAAGCTAAAACTGGCGAGTGTAGAGAGTATAGAGATATTGTTATCCACGCCGGCACCAACGATGTTAGAATGAAACAGTCAGAGATCACCAAGCGCAACATAGCTTCTGCGTGTAAATCAGCTAGAAAGATGTGTCGGCATCGAGTAATTGTCTCTGGCCCCCTTCCAGTTAGGGGAGTGATGAGCTCTACAGCAGAGTCTCACAACTCAATCGCTGGTTGAAAACTGTTTTTGCCCCTCCCAAAAGATAGAATTTGTAGATAATTGGCCCTCTTTCTGGGACTCACCCACAAACAGGACCAAGCCTGACCTGCTGAGGAGTGACGGACTCCATCCTAGCTGGAGGGGGTGCTCTCATCTTATCTACCAACATAGACAGGGCTCTAACTCCTCTAGCTCCACAATGAATTAGGGTGTAGGCCAGGCAGCAGGCTGTTAGCCAGCCTGCCAGCATAGTGGAGTCTGCCACTAGCACAGTCAGTGTAGTCAGCTCAGCTATCACCACTGAGACCATGTCTGTGCCTCGACCTAGGTTGGGCAAAACTAAACATGTCATTATTGAAAGAGATCATGATACCTCACATCTCAAAATAGGGCTACTTAATGTTAGATCCCTTACTTCAAAGGCAATTATAGTCAATGAACTAATCACTGATCATAATCTTGATGTGATTGGCCTGACTGAAACATGGCTTAAACCTGATGAATTTACTGTGTTAAATGAGGCTTCACCTCCTGGCTACACTAGTGATCATATCCCCCGTGCATCCCGCAAAGGCGGAGGTGTTGCTAACATTTACGATAGCAAGTTTCAATTTACAAAAAAAAAAGACGTTTTCGTCTTTTGAGCTTCTAGTCATGAAATCTATGCAGCCTACTCAATCACTTTTTATAGCTACTGTTTACAGCCCTCCAGGGCCATATACAGCATTCCTCACTGGGTTTCTGAATTCCTATCGGACCTTGTAGTCATAGCAGATAATATTCTAATCTTTGGTGACTTTAATATTCACATGGAAAAGTCCACAGACCCACTCCAAAAGGCTTTCGGAGCCATAATCGACTCAGTGGGTTTTGTCCAACATGTCTCTGGACCCACTCACTGTCACAGTCATACGCTGGACCTAGTTTTGTCCCATGGAATAAATGTTGTGGATCTTAATGTTTTTCCTCATAATCCTGGACTATCCGACCACCATTTTATTATGTTTGCAATTGCAACAAATAATCTGCTCAGACCCCAACCAAGGAACATCAAATGTCGTGCTATAAATTCACAGACAACACAAAGATTCCTTGATGTCCTTCCAGATTCTCTCTGTCTACCCAAGGACGCCAGAGGACAAAAATCAGTTAACCACCTAACTGAGGAACTCAATTTAACCTTGCGCAATACCCTGATGCAGTTACACCCTAAAAACTAAAAACATTTCTCATAAGAAACTAGCTCCCTGGTACACAGAAAATACCTGAGCTCTGAAGCAAGCTTCAGAAAATTGGAATGGAAATGGCGCCACACCAAACTGGAAGTCTTCCGACTAGCTTGGAAAGACAGTACCGTGCAGTACCGAAGAGCCCTTACTGCTGCTCAATCATCCTATTTTTCTAACTTAATTGAGGAAAATAAGAACAATCGGAAATTCCTTTTTGATACTGTCGCAAAGCTAACTAAAAAGCAGCATTCCCCAAGAGAGGATGCCTTTCACTTTAGCAGTGATAAATTCATGAACTTCTTTGAGGAAAAGATTATGATTATTAGAAAGCAAATTACGGACTCCTCTTTAAATCTGCGTATTCCTTCAAAGCTCAGTTGTCCTGAGTCTGCACAACTCTCCCAGGACCTAGGATCAAGAGAGACGCTCAAGTGTTTTAGTACTATATCTCTTGACACAATGATGAAAATAATCATGGCCTCGAAACCTTCAAGCTACATACTGGACCCTATTCCAACTAAACTACTGAAAGAGCTGCTTCCTGTGCTTGGCCCTCCTATGTTGAACATAATAAACAACTCTCTATCCACCGGATGTGTACCAAACTCACTAAAAGTGGCAGTAACAAAGCCTCTCTTGAAAAAGCCAAACCTTGACCCAGAAAATAAAAAAAACTATCGGCCTATATCGAATCTTCCATTACTCTCAAAAATGTTAGAAAAGGCTGTTGCGCAGCAACTTACTGCCTTCCTGAAGACAAACAATGTATACGAAATGCTTCAGTCTGGTTTTAGACCCCATCATAGCACTGAGACGGCACTTGTGAAGGTGGTAAATTACATTTTAATGGCATCGGACCGAGGCTCTGCATCTGTCCTCGTGCTCCTAGACCTTAGTGCTGCTTTTGATACCATCGATCACCACATTCTTTTGGAGAGATTGGAAACCCAAATTGTTCTACACGGACAAGTTCTGGCCTGGTTTAGATCTTATCTGTCGGAAAGATATCAGTTTGTCTCTGTGAATGGTTTGTCCTCTGACAAATCAACTGTAAATTTCGGTGTTCCTCAAGGTTCCGTTTTATGACCACTATTGTTTTCACTATATATTTTACCTCTTGGGGATGTTATTCGAAAAATAATGTTAACTTTCACTGCTATGCGGATGACACACAGCTGTACATTTCAATGAAACATGGTGAAGCCCCAAAATTGCCCTTGCTAGAAGCATGTGTTTCAGACATAAGGAAGTGGATGGCTGCAAACTTTCTACTTTTAAACTCGGACAAAACAGATATGCTTGTTCTAGGTCCCAAGAAACAAAGAGATCTTCTGTTGAATCTGACAATTAATCTTAATGGTTGTACAGTCGTCTCAAATAAAACTGTGAAGGACCTCGGCGTTACTCTGACCCTGATCTCTCTTTTTGAAGAACATATCAAGACCATTTCAAGGACAGCTTTTTTCCATCTATGTAACATTGCAAAAATCAGAAACTTTCTGTCCAAAAATGATGCAGAAAAATTAATCCATGCTTTTGTCACTTCTAGGTTAGACTACTGCAATGCTCTACTTTCCGGCTACCTGGATAAAGCACTAAATAAACTTCAGTTAGTGCTAAATACAGCTGCTAGAATCTGACTAGGACCAAAAATTGGATCATATTACTCCAGTGCTAGCCTCTCTACACTGGCTTCCTGTCAAAGCAAGGGCTGATTTCAAGGTTTTACTGCTAACCTACAAAGCATTACATGGGCTTGCTCCTACCTATCTCTCTGATTTGGTCCTGCCGTACATACCTACACGTACACTACGGTCACAAGACGCAAGCCTCCTAATTGTCCCTAGAATTTCTAAGCAAACAGCTGAGGCAGGGCTTTCTCCTATAGAGCTCCATTTTTATGGAACGGTCTGCCTACCCATGTCAGAGACGCAAACTCGTGTCTCAACCTTTAAGTCTTTACTGAAGACTCATCTCTTCAGTGGGTCATATGATTGAGTGTAGTCTGGCCCAGGAGTGGGAAGGTGAACGGAAAGGCTCTGGAGCAACGAACCGCCCTTGCTGTCTCTGCCTGGCCGGTTCTCTTCCACTGCGATTCTCTGCCTCTAACCCTATTACAGGGGCTGAGTCACTGGCTTACTGGGGCTCTCTCAGGGTCAGTTTGTTATATCTGGAGTACTTCTCCTGTCCTATTCGGTGTCCTTTGTGCGTTCTCTAATTCTCTCCTTCTCTCTTTGTTTCTCTCTCTCAGAGGACATGAGCCCTAGGACCATGCCCCAGGACTACCTGACATGATGACTCCTTGCTGTCCCCAGTCCACCTGGCCGTGCTGCTGCTCCAGTTTCAACTGACCTGAGCCCTAGGACCATGCCAAAGGACTACCTGACATGATGACTCCTTGCTGTCCCCAGTCCACCTGACCGTGCTGCTGCTCCAGTTTCAACTGTTCTGCCCTATTATTATTCGACCATGCTGGTCATTTATGAACATTTGAACATCTTGGCCATGTTCTGTTATAATCTCCACCCGGCACAGCCAGAAGAGGACTGGCCACCCCACATAGCCTGGTTCCTCTCTTGGTTTCTTCCTAGGTTTTGGCCTTTCTAGGGAGTTTTTCCTAGCCACCGTGCTTCTACACCTGCATTGCTTGCTGTTTGGGGTTTTAGGCTGGGTTTCTGTACAGCACTTTGAGATATCAGCTGATGTACGAAGGCTATATAAATAAATTGTATTTTATTTGATTTGATTTTGGTAGTGGTGGTGATGGTGTGGCAGGTGGTGGTGATGGTAGTGTGGGGGTGGTGGTGGTGGTAGTGTGGGGGTGGTGGTGGTGATGATGGTGATGATGTGGCGGGTGGTGGTAGTGTGGGGGTGGGGGTTCTAACTTTAATTTACATGTTGATAGATTTGACTGGTAGGGGAGGGCTCTCTCTCAGTATTCTACCATTGGGTGCTTTTATTTGTGCTGTTTTTTGGGAAAGTGATGTGTTTGCACTCCATTTGTCCATGCAAATTGCATCCTGGTCCCAGCAATATAATGAACACCACCTGTTATTATTTTACTCAATAACATAAAAGTAGCTCAAGATCATCTGGGGAAGCCTGTACACTTAAACACTCTACTCAAGCATTCTTCAGTCGTCCTATTCAATCGGTCTCAGTCTATTGCCTATGTGTATGAATCAGCAGTGAGACAATAGTTTTGCACAGACTGTGTGCTATGAATGTGCTGGGGAATGCAAGTCACGAGTAGAAAAGGCTGTGATGATGTCACCAAGTGGATAAGGCTGTGATGATGTCACCAAGAAGATAACGCTGTGATGATGTCAACAAGTGGATGAGGCTGTGTTGATGTCACCAGTGGATAAGGCTATGATGATGTCACCAGTGGATAAGGCTATGAAGATGTCACCAGTAGATAAGGCTATGAAGATGTCACCAGTGGATAAGGCTATGAAGATGTCACCAGTGGATAAGGCTATGATGATGTCACCAGTGGATAAGGCTATGATGATGTCACCAGTGGATAAGGCTATGATGATGTCACCAGTGGATGAGGCTATGAAGATGTCACCAGTGGATAAGGCTATGAAGATGTCACCAGTGGATAAGGCTATGATGATGTCACCAGTGGATAAGGCTATGATGATGTCACCAGTGGATAAGGCTATGAAGATGTCACCAGTGGATAAGGCTATGAAGATGTCACCAGTGGATAAGGCTATGATGATGTCACCAGTGGATAAGGCTATGAAGATGTCACCAGTGGATAAGGCTATGATGATGTCATATTCAATCAATCCCTATCCCAATCTGTTGTTCCCGCATGCTTCAAGAGGGCCACCATTGTTCCTGTTCCCAAGAAAGCTAAGGTGACTGAGCTAAACGACTACCGCCCCGTAGCACTCACTTCCGTCATCATGAAGTGCTTTGAGAGACTAGTCAAGGACCATATCACCTCCACCCTACCTGACACCCTAGGACCCACTCCAATTGCTTACCGCCCAAATAGGTCCACAGACGATGCACCAACCACACTACACACTGCCCTAACCCATCTGGACAAGAGGAATGCCTATGTGAGAATGCTGTTCATCGACTACAGCTCGGCATTTAACACCATAGTGCCCTCCAAGCTCGTCATCAAGCTCGAGACCCTGGGTCTCGACCCCGCCTGTGCAACTGGGTACTGGACTTCCTGATGGGCCGCCCCCAGGTGGTGAGGGTAGGCAACAAATATTTCCACGCCGCTGATGCTCAACACTGGGGCCCCACAAGGGTGCGTTCTGAGCCCTCTCCTGTACTCCCTGTTCACCCACGACTGCGTGGCCACGCACGCCTCCAACTCCAATCATCAACTTTGCCGGACGACACAACAGTGGTAGGGTTTGATTACCATCAACAACGAGACGGCCTACAGGGAGGAGGTGAGGGCCTCGGAGTGTGGTGTCAGGAAAATAACCTCACACTCAACGTCAACAAAACTAAGGAGATGATTGTGGACTTCAGGAACAGAACAGAGGGAACACCCCTATCCACATTGATGGGACAGTAGTAGAGGGTAGTACGTCTTAAGTTCCTCGGCGTACACATCACAGACAAACTGAATTGGTCCACCCACACAGACAGCATCGTGAAGAAGGCGCAGCAGCGCCTCTTCAACCTCAGGAGGCTGAAGAAATTTGTCTTGTCACCAAAAGCACTCTGAAACTTCTACAGATGCACAATCGAGAGCATCCTGTCGGGCTGTATCACCGCCTGGTACGGCAACTGCTCCGCCCACAACCGTAAGGCTCTCCAGAGGGTAGTGAGGTCTGCACAACGCATCACCGGGGGCAAACTACCTGCCCTCCAGGACACCTACACCACCCGATGTCACAGGAAGGCCATAAAGTTCATCAAGGACAACAACCACCCGAGCCACTGCCTGTTCACCCCGCTATCATCCAGAAGGCGAGGTCAGTACAGGTGCATCAAAGCTGGGACCGAGAGACTGAAAAACAGCTTCTATCTCAAGGCCTTCAGACTTTTAAACAGCCACCACTAACATTGAGTGGCTGCTGCCAACACACTGACTCAACTCCAGCCACTTTAATAATGGGAATAGTTTGGAAATGTAAAATATATCACTAGCCACTTTAAACAATGCTACCTAATATAATGTTTACATACCCTACATTATTCATCTCATATGCATATGTATATACTGTAATCTATATCATCTACTGCATCTTTTATGTAATACATGTATCACTAGCCACTTTAACTATGCCACTTTGTTTACATACTCATCTCATATGTATATACTGCACTCAATACCATCTACTGTATGCCTATGCTCTGTACCATCACTCATTCATATATCTTTATGTACATATTCTTATCCCCTTACACTTGTGTATATAAGGTAGTAGTTTTGGAATTGTTAGCTAGAATACTTGTTGGTTATTACTGAATTGTCAGAAATATAAGCACAAGCATTTCGCTACACTCGCATTAACATCTGCTAACCATGTGTATGTGACAAATAAAATTTGATTTGATTTGAAGATGTCACCAGTGGATAAGGCTATGAAGATGTCACCAGTGGATAAGGCTATGAAGATGTCACCAGTGGATAAGGCTATGATGATGTCACCAGTGGATAAGGCTATGAAGATGTCGCCAGTGGATAAGGCTATGAAGATGTCACCAGTGGATAAGGCTATGAAGATGTCACCAGTGGATAAGGCTATGAAGATGTCACCAGTGGATAAGACTATGATTATGTCACCAGTGGATAAGGCTATGAAGATGTCACCAGTGGATAAGGCTATGAAGATGTCACCAGTGGATAAGGCTATGAAGATGTCACCAGTGGATAAGGCTATGATGATGTCACCAGTGGATAAGGCTAAGATGTCAAGATAAGGCTATGAATGTCACCAGTGGATAAGGATGTCACCAGTGGATAAGAATGATGTCACCAGTGGATAAGGCTATGATGACCAGTGGATAAGGCTATGAAGATGTCACCAGTGGATAAGGCTAGCAGTGATGTCACCAGTGGATAAGGCTATGATGATGTCACCAGTGGATAAGGCTATGAAGATGTCACCAGTGGATAAGGCTATGAAGATGTCACCAGTGGATAAGGCTATGATGATGTCACCAGTGGATAAGGCTATGATGATGTCACCAGTGGATAAGGCTATGAAGATGTCACCAGTAAGGCTATAAGATGTCACCAGTGGATAAGGCTATGATGTCACCAGTGGATAAGGCTATGATGATGTCACCAGTGGATAAGGCTATGAAGATGTCACCAGTGGATAAGGCTATGATGATGTCATGTCACCAGTGGATAAGGCTATGAAGATGTCACCAGTGGATAAGGCTATGAAGATGTCACCAGTGGATAAGGCTATGATGATGTCACCAGTGGATAAGGCTGATGATGTCACCAGATAAGTATGAAGATGTCACCAGTGGATAAGGCTATGAAGATGTCACCAGTGGATAAGGCTATGAAGATGTCACCAGTGGATAAGGCTATGAAGATGTCACCAGTGGATAAGGCTATGAAGATGTCACCAGTGGATAAGGCTATGAAGATGTCACCAGTGGAT
>NW_025750048.1:2500-21131 GCF_021184085.1 Oncorhynchus gorbuscha | reverse complement strand
CATTACCATTATCCCGATGACATAATACCAACTGTTACTGAAATGTATTCTTCCTCTGCTCTTCTAGAACCTAGGGTTAAAGCACCTAACCAAATGAAAAGCCTTTACCATTACCATTATCCCGATGACATAATACCAACTGTTACTGAAATGTATTCTTCCTCTGCTCTTCTAGAACCTAGGGTTAAAGCACCTAACCAAATGAAAAGCCTTTACCATTACCATTATCCCGATGACATAATACCAACTGTTACTGAAATGTATTCTTCCTCTGCTCTTCTAGAACCTAGGGTTAAAGCACCTAACCAAATGAAAAGCCAGTCAGTCTTTGGATGTATTTGTTTCTGGTCATCCACAATCACCCTGCCCTTTGACCCCTAGTGCCATGAATCAATGTGACTCTGAATGTCTTAGTAAAGCATGTGGCAGATGCCCCTCCTGTCTACAACTGTCTAAACCACTTGAAAGTCATTAGTGTTAAGAGATCTATAGAGGAGTAAATGGATGGTGAAACCTAAACAGTGGCCGGGGGATTGGAGAAGGCTGCGCAATCTGCTTTGGCCTTCTGGGACAAGGGGAGAAGAGGGACACTGTTACACTGCTACTGGGGTGGTCAGCTGGATGGGCAGGGAGGGGAGGGTGGGAGAGAGAGAAAGAGAGACTGTCAAAGAGAGAGTGTAAACTGAGTGTACAAAGCATTAGGAACACCATCCTGACACCATCCTGACACTCCCCTCCACCCTTCGTTCATGGATGTCCTTAGGGTGGTGGACCAGTTCTTGACACACTCAACCCGCTGCACCTGGCACCTACTACCATATTCCATTTAAAGGCACTTACATCTTTTGTCTTGCCTATTCACCCTCTGAATGGCACACATACACATCCATGTTTCAAGTGTCTCAAGGCTTAAAACCCTTATTTAACCTGTCTCCTCCCCTTCATCTACATCTACACTTGTTTGAAGTGGATGTAACAGGGGAAATCAATAAGGGATCATAGTTTTCACCTGTATTCACCTGGTCAGTTTATGTCATGGAAGAGCAGGTGTTCCTAATGTTGTGAGACGGGGGTGGACGCATTGATGGATAAGAGAGGACAGTTTACATCTTGAAGGTATTGATTCTTTGAGCCAGCAGAGTCACCAGATGCCACCAGGGCTGCTAGAGTTTCATCTAGCCTGTTTATAGTTGTCTCAGCTCTCCCACTCTCGTACTCTCCTCTCCTACATCCTAGAGTTTCATCTAAAGTCTATCAAAACAGCTCCCACAATCTTTTTTTCATCAATTTCTCTCAGCCAATCATCAGTCATTTGTGTAAGTGCCATGCTTGTTGAATGTCCTTCCCTATAGTGTGCTGAATGTATGTTGTCAATATGTTTACAGTAAAATAGCATTGAAAAGTTTACTAAGGGTTGGTAACAGGCTGATTGGTCGGCTATTTGAGCCAGTAGAGGAGGCTTTCCTATTCTTGGGTAGTGACTTTTGCTTCCCTCCAGGCCTGAGGGCACAGACTCTCTAGTAGGCTTAGATTGAAGATATGGCAAATAGGAGTGGAAATATCTTCTGCTATTATCCTCAGTAATTTCCCATCCAAGCTGTCAGGCTCCGGTGGCTTGTCATTGTTGATAGACAACAATCATTGTTTCATCTCTTCCAAACTCACTTTACAGAATTCTGAATTACAATGGTTGCCTTACATATTTTGATCAGTTATTCTTGGATGTGTAGTGTCAGGTTTTGTTGTTGCCTAAATTTGCTAATCTTGCCAATGAAAAAAGAATTAAAGTAATTGGCAATATCAGTGGGTTTTGTGATGAATGAGCCATTTGATTTAAAAAATGATGGAGTTGAGTTTGCATTTTAGCCCAATATTTAATTGAAGGTGCTCAAAGCTTTTTGCTATTATTCTTTATAGAATTGATCTTTGTTTCATAGTACAGTGTATTCTTCATTTATTTAGTTAAGTCACACGATGTCTCAGTTTGCAGTACGTTTGCCAAACAGTTATGCAGTCAGACTTATTTGCATCTCTTTTGCCTCTCCCCTCTCAACCATACAGGTTTTCAATTCCTCGTCATTCCGCAGGGATTTAACAGTTTTTACAGTCATTTTACTAATGGGTGCTTATTAGTAACTGGAATAAGCAATTTCATGAATCTGTCAAGTGCAGCGTATGGTTGCTCCTCATTACACACCACAGACCAGCAAATATTCTTTACATCAACAACATAGGAATCATTACTAAACATATTGGATGACCTCTTATACACTATATTATGCCCAGCCTTGACTAAATCTGTGATCAATACATGTTGATAATTCCTGTGCTGTTTGCAACTAGTAGGTTGACTGAAAACTTGAACCAGGTTGCAGGTACTGGTTAGTTTGAAGCTTTCTCTGGAGTGGGCAGCCTGCTGAAAACTATTCAATATTTAAATCACCCCAAAAATATACCTCTGTTGGTATCACATACATTATCAAACATTTCACACATGTTATCCAGATACTGACTGTTAGCACTTGGTGGTCTATAGCAGCTTCCCACCAGAATGGCCTTTAGTTGAGGCAGATGAACCTGCAGCCATATTACTTCGACAGTGTTTAACTTCTTACGGTACAGGGGGCAGCATTTTCACTTTTGGATAAATAGCGTGCCCAAATTCAACTTCCTGCTACTCATGCCAATAATATAACATATGCATAGTATTAGTACATTTGGATAGAAAACACTCTGAAGTGTCTAGAACTGTTTGAATCATGTCTGTGAGTTTAACAGAACTTATGTAGCAGGCAAAACCCAGAGGACTAACCATTCTGATTTTTTGTTTTTGAGGTCTCTGTCTGTTCACTGAGGTCTAATTGGCAAAATATATTTCTTAGGAACTTGTTTTCAGTTCCTAGCGCTTCCACTGGATGTCACCAATCTTTGGAATTTGGTTGAGGTTATTCATTTGTGCAATGAAGAAGTACGGCCATCTTGAATTTGTGTCATTTGAAGTGTACTTTTGAGAAGTCGCATGACTGGAAAGTAGCGTGAGTTTGTTGTCTTCCTGTAATGAACACAGATAGTCCCGTCTACAATGTGATCGATTATTAACGTTTAAAAATACCAGAAGTTGTAGTACAAAAGTAGTTTGAAATGTTTTGGCAAAGTTTACAGCTAACTTTTGAGATATTTTGTAGTGATGTTGCGCAAATTGGAAGCAGTTTTTTCTGGATCAAACGCGCCAAATAAATGGACATTTTGGATATATATTGACGGAATTAATCGAACAACAGGACCATTTGTGATGTTTATGGGACATATTGGAGTGCCAACAGAAGAAGCTCGTCAAAGGTAAGGCATGATTTATATTTTTATTTCTGTGTTTTGTGTGGTGCCTGCAGGGTTGAAATATGCTACTCTCTTTGTTTACTGTTGTGCTTTCATCAGATAATAGCTTCTTATACTTTCACTGAAAAGCCTTTTGAAATCTGACATGTTGGCTGGATTCACGAGTGTAGCTTTAGAGACACACAGAGCCTGCAATAGTTACCTTTGTTCAAACTATTAAAGAACTGTCAGCCCTAGAGCTCTGAAACTTTAGAAACCTGTTATAGAGCTCAAGTTGATAGTGCATGGTGAGTGATGTGGCTCTAGAATGTTCTCAGACAGAGAAACAGCCTCGTACACAGGAAGGCCAAAAAGATCATTAAGCACAACAACCACCAGAGCCACTGCTTGTTCACCGTGTTAAAATCCAGAAGGTGAGGTCAGTACAGGTGCATCAAAGCTGGGACCGAAGGACTGAAAAACAGCTTCTATGTCAAGGACATCATACTGTTAAACAGACATCACTAACACAGAGAGGCTGCTGCCTACATGCAGACTTGAAATCATTGGTCACTTTAATAAAGGTGTCACTAGTCACTTTAATAATGCCACTTTAATAATGTAATCGTGACGTCAGCGATCTTCAAGACAACTGGGAACTCTGAATAAAACAAGGTCCAATCATGACGTCAGTCAGAGCTCTAGAAAGACTTGAGTTCCTGACTTGGAATTCCCAGTTGTCTTGAACTTACTGATGTCTGAGATTTCCCAGTTCGAGTTTCCAGTTGTTTTGAAAGCGGCTGAATTCATGCTAAATTGACATCATGACCAATGTTGAGTGTTTACCCTTTTAAGCTTGGAAAAGAGACCCTTAAACCCAGACTTGGTCCACTCCACTGACTAGCAGGCTTGTGATTGCTTTGCAGTGCTTGCAGTTAGCCACTGAGTCCTTCCAAATCACTCATAGTTGATTTAGCAATTTACAGCTTGTTGTGTAATGTTTTTGTCCAATGGCCAATGAGCACCGATACATTTTATCTCTAATTTCTCTTCATATGACGAGGATTGAAAAGGATATGCCAGTAGATTGTCGACTTGATTCATGATGATCACTTCTAGCTTGCTAGCTAAGACTTTGAAAGTATGTTGTATGTTGTTGACATGTCCAATCAAAGCCACTGTAGATATAATGTGAGATGACGTCATTTTACCTGTGGCCAATGACCTTAAGCCTTGTAGATTTTTCGGTGACGTAGTGTTCCCATGAGTGATACTAGAGGACACTACCAACCCCTGGGCTCCGTATTCTGCGCTGGTTGCTCTACCACCACAGAAGAAACTAAGCTGGGCTGAAAGACCCGGAATTTTGGAGCTGCCTTACTCAAGAAAACAAAACAAGAGACAATTTTTGTATGTGGCTTTATTAACTCAATGATTATTTTACTTTTACATTGTCTGCAAACTGATACATGACATATTAATGCCAAAATCACATGCAAAACAGGCAAAAAAACATAAAAATGATGGGCCTGCAAACTGTTTGGGTTCTACCCCACCTGTCCTGAATGACCAGTCTCCACTGACCATACTATGTTAAAGCAGAGCCCCACCTGCCCTGAATGACCAGTCTCCACTGACCATACTATGTTAAAGCAGAGCCCCACCTGCCCTGAATGACCAGTCTCCACTGACCATACTATTTTAAAGCAGAGCCCCACCTGCCCTGAATGACCAGTCTCCACTGACCATACTATGTTAAAGCAGAGCCCCACCTGCCCTGAATGACCAGTCTCCACTGACCATACTATTTTAAAGCAGAGCCCCACCTGCCCTGAATGACCAGTCTCCACTGACCATACTATGTTAAAGCAGAGCCCCACCTGCCCTGAATGACCAGTCTCCATTGACCATACTATATTAAAGCAGAGCCCCACCTGCCCTGAATGACCAGTCTCCATTGACCATACTATATTAAAGCAGAGCCCCACCTGCCCTGAATGACCAGTCTCCACTGACCATACTATGTTAAAGCAGAGCCCCACCTGCCCTGAATGACCAGTCTCCATTGACCATACTATATTAAAGCAGAGCCCCACCTGAATGACCAGTCTCCACTGACCATACTATATTAAAGCAGAGCCCCACCTGCCCCACCTGCCCTGAATGACCAGTCTCCACTGACCATACTATATTAAAGCAGAGCCCCACCTGCCCCACCTGCCCTGAATGACCAGTCTCCACTGACCATACTATGTTAAAGCAGAGCCCCACCTGCCCTGAATGACCAGTCTCCATTGACCATACTATATTAAAGCAGAGCCCCACCTGCCCCACCTGCCCTGAATGACCAGTCTCCACTGACCATACTATGTTAGAGCATTGAATAGTGTTTATCTGTGGCTTAATCGCCTGCTACATAAAATAATGTGACATTATTTCAGTCCATCTGATTTAGAAATGAATCATGCTTGTTTTTTACGTTTGTTTTTGACACAATCCCTTTTTTGGATGTTATTGGATGTAAATATGAATGAATAGTGATTGTTCTTGTGGTTGTAGTCTCCTGTTAATACCTAGCTGTCTACAGTATATCTGTACTATAACCTATTGTGGGAGTGTCTATATCTCCTGTTGTCCCTTTAGGACAATACTCCCTGCCACCAGCAGATGGCAGCTGGTCTTCTCCTTCCCCAGCCTCTCCTCACTCCACCAGAAACACATTCTCATTCTGTTCCTTACATTTAACGTGTTACAATTCAGAGAACATTCCACTGAAAGTTATTAGCATAAAAATGAATGAAATAATATCAAATACATTGGTGTGTTATGACATTGAGGCTGATATTTGTTATCAAATAATACTTGTATTTTGTTTGCAAGACTGTATTTTGAAATACACTTGGTTCCTTTATAATGAATAAATAAATAAACAACAAAATCAACAAAAACCTAAAAACCTAAAAACCTTCCATTGAGAAATTGTTTCCATTTCAGTCTACCTGGCTGTTTTAATGACATTAGAATCATTTCAGTCTACCTGGCTGTTTTAATGACATTAGAATCATTTCAGTCTACCTGGCTGTTTTAATTACATTAGAATCATTTCAGTCTACCTGGCTGTTTTAATGACATTAGAATCATTTCAGTCTACCTGGCTGTTTTAATAACATTAGAATCATTTCAGTCTACCTGGCTGTTTTAATTACATTAGAATCATTTCAGTCTACCTGGCTGTTTTAATAACATTAGAATCATTTCAGTCTACCTGGCTGTTTTAATGACATTAGAATCATTTCAGTCTACCTGGCTGTTTTAATTACATTAGAATCATTTCAGTCTACCTGGCTCTTTTAATGACATTAGAATCATTTCAGTCTACCTGGCTGTTTTAATTACATTAGAATCATTTCAGTCTACCTGGTGGTTTTAATTACATTAGAATCATTTCAGTCTACCTGGCTGTTTTAATTACATTAGAATCATTTCAGTCTACCTGGCTCTTTTAATTACATTAGAATCATTTCAGTCTACCTGGCTCTTTTAATGACATTAGAATCATTTCAGTCTACCTGGCTCTTTTAATGACATTAGAATCATTTCAGTCTACCTGGCTCTTTTAATGACATTAGAATCATTTCAGTCTACCTGGCTGTTTTAATTACATTAGAATCATTTCAGTCTACCTGGCTGTTTTAATTACATTAGAATCATTTCAGTCTACCTGGCTCTTTTAATGACATTAGAATCATTTCAGTCTACCTGGCTCTTTTAATTACATTAGAATCATTTCAGTCTACCTGGCTCTTTTAATAACATTAGAATCATTTCAGTCTACCTGGCTGTTTTAATTACATTAGAATCATTTCAGTCTACCTGGCTGTTTTAATTACATTAGAATCATTTCAGTCTACCTGGCTGTTTTAATTACATTAGAATCATTTCAGTCTACCTGGCTGTTTTAATTACATTAGAATCATTTCAGTCTACCTGGCTCTTTTAATAACATTAGAATCATTTCAGTCTACCTGGCTGTTTTAATTACATTAGAATCATTTCAGTCTACCTGGCTGTTTTAATTACATTAGAATCATTTCAGTCTACCTGGTGGTTTTAATTACATTAGAATCATTTCAGTCTACCTGGTGGTTTTAATGACATTAGAATCATTTCAGTCTACCTGGCTGTTTTAATTACATTAGAATCATTTCAGTCTACCTGGCTGTTTTAATGACATTAGAATCATTTCAGTCTACCTGGCTGTTTTAATTACATTAGAATCATTTCAGTCTACCTGGCTGTTTTAATTACATTAGAATCATTTCAGTCTACCTGGCTCTTTTAATTACATTAGAATCATTTCAGTCTACCTGGCTGTTTTAATTACATTAGAATCATTTCAGTCTACCTGGCTGTTTTAATTACATTAGAATCATTTCAGTCTACCTGGCTCTTTTAATGACATTAGAATCATTTCAGTCTACCTGGCTGTTTGAGTTACATTAGAACCATTTCAGTCTACCTGGTGGTTTTAATTACATTAGAATCATTTCATTCTACATGGCTCTTTTAATAACATTAGAATCATTTCAGTCTACCTGGCTGTTTTAATTACATTAGAATCATTTCAGTCTACCTGGCTGTTTTAATTACATTAGAATCATTTCAGTCTACCTGGCTGTTTTAATGACATTAGAATCATTTCAGTCTACCTGGCTGTTTTAATTACATTAGAATCATTTCAGTCTACCTGGTGGTTTTAATTACATTAGAATCATTTCAGTCTACCTGGCTGTTTTAATTACATTAGAATCATTTCAGTCTACCTGGCTGTTTTAATGACATTAGAATCATTTCAGTCTACCTGGCTATTTGAGTTACATTAGAATCATTTCAATCAACCTTGTTGTTGTGGTTACATTAAGGACAACCTTCCCTGGGGTGGTTTGTGTACGAGGTCACTCCGATCGACATTCCTCCGTCACAAAGCTACAATACAATGTAATTTCCATCCTCATCTGATCCTTCCCAGAATGCCCCTCTGGTCAGCAGTAATAGAATGACCTTTTCTCCCATTGCTCTTCAACCTTTCAACAACAACAATCCACCTTGATCTGTTTGTTCACCGTCCATATATAATATTCACTTCCATTGTCATCACTGTCATCCTCCAGTAAAACAATGAAAACACAAGGATGAGGAAACACAAGGATGAGGAAACACAAGGATGAGGAAACACACACAAGGATGAGGATGACACAAGGATGAGGATGAGAAAACACAAGGATGAGGAATCACAAGGATGAGGTAACACAAGGATGAGGAAACACAAGGATGAGGAACACAAGGATGAGGAAACACAAGGATGAGGAACACAAGGATGAGGAAACACAAGGATGAGGAAACACAAGGATGAGGAAACACAAGGATGAGGAAACACAAGGATGAGAAAACACAAGGATGAGAAAACACAAGGATGAGGAAACACAAGGATGAGGAAACACAAGGATGAGGAAACACAAGGATGAAAACACAAGGATGAGGAAACACAAGGATGAGGAAACACAAGGATGAGGAAACACAAGGATGAGGAAACACAAGGATGAGGAAACACAAGGATGAGGAAACACAAGGATGAGGAAACACAAGGATGAGGAAACACAAGGATGAGGAAACACAAGGATGAGGAAACACAAGGATGAGGAAACACAAGGATGAGAAACACAAGGATGAGGAAACACAAGGATGAGGAAACACAAGGATGAGGAAACACAAGGATGAGAAAACACAAGGATGAGAAAACACAAGGATGAGGAAACACAAGGATGAGGAAACACAAGGACCTCCTCTTGTGTCTCTCCACTCTCTCTTCCTGTCCTTGCTGACTGACAGGACAGTAACGTGGATAGGCCCAGGCTATTCCCCCACGGCTGCGGCACCTCCTCTTCTCTCTCTCCACTCTCTCTTCCTGTCCTTGCTGACTGACAGGACAGTAACGTGGATAGGCCCAGGCTATTCCCCACAGCTGCGGCACCTCCTCTTCTCTCTCTCCACTCTCTCCTCTGCTTTTTTCTTCACCCTCTCCTCAAACCTTTCTCTTCTTCCCACTTCCTGTTCACAGGGGTTTTCTCATTTGGGCAGAAGTCCGGTCTTTCACGTCATCTCCCTCTCTGCCTGTCTGAACCTGAACACCTTCCCTCTCTGTTTGTCTGAACCTGAAAACTAACCCCGGTCATTCATAATATAATATAATATATGCCATTTAGCAGACGCTTTTATCCAAAGCGACTTACAGTCATGTGTGCATACATTCTACGTATGGGTGGTCCCGGGGATCGAACCCACTATGTCATCTCCCTCTCCCTCTCTGTCTGACAAAGGTTTCAAATGTAGTATTTGAGTACTTTAAACTACATAATAGTGGGATGAAAGTAAACATGTAACTTCAATAACAACATCAGAAAACGGTTCTATTTTGACATCTGTAGTACCTTTACAGACAGAATTCATGGTATGTTGCCTGTAAAAAAAACATTTTTACCCAATTCATACAGTCCCAATTCATCCACATTCTTGCTGCGATAAGCCTGTTAAACTGTATCTAGTTAGTTTAGGCAGATCTTAAGGAACATTCTAAGACTAACATAATCAAACAATAGAAGGTCATATAGTGAGTTGAATGATGTTACTAGTCTGTTCAGCCTACAGACGACCCGGCTGCACCTTGCACATGACAGCAACAGTTATTGTGTTCATTAAACAGACAAGACACACTTACAGTAGGCTCCCCTGATCACAGTCAACCACATATATACCACATATATTACAGTAGGCTCCCCTGATCACAGTCAACCACATATATTTTACAGTAGGCTCCCCTGATCACAGTCAACCACATATATTTTACAGTAGGCTCCCCTGATCACAGTCAACCACATATATTTTACAGTAGGCTCCCCTGATCACAGTCAACCACATATATACCACATATTTTACAGTAGGCTCCCCTGATCACAGTCAACCACATATATTTTACAGTAGGCTCCCCTGATCACAGTCAACCACATATATTTTACAGTAGGCTCCCCTGATCACAGTCAACCACATATATTTTACAGTAGGCTCCCCTGATCACAGTCAACCACATATATACCACATATTTTACAGTAGGCTCCCCTGATCACAGTCAACCACATATATTTTACAGTAGGCTCCCCTGATCACAGTCAACCACATATATACCACATATTTTACAGTAGGCTCCCCTGATCACAGTCAACCACATATATTTTACAGTAGGCTCCCCTGCCTGATCACAGTCAACCACATATATTTTACAGTAGGCTCCCCTGATCACAGTCAACCACATATACCACATATATTTTACAGTAGGCTCCCTGATCACAGTCAACCACATATATTTTACAGTAGGCTCCCCTGATCACAGTCAACCACATATATTAGGCTCCCCTGATCACAGTCAACCACATATATACCACATATATTTTACAGTAGGCTCCCTGATCACAGTCAACCACATATATACCACATATATTACAGGAGGATCCCCTGATCACAGTCAACCACATATATACCACATATATTTTACAGTAGGCTCCCTGATCACAGTCAACCACATATATACCACATATATTTTACAGTAGGCTCCCTGATCACAGTCAACCACATATATTTTACAGTAGGCTCCCTGATCACAGTCAACCACATATATGTTACAGTAGGCTCCCCTGATAACAGTCAACCACATATATACCACATATATTTTACAGTAGGCTCCCCTGATCACAGTCAACCACATATATACCACATATATTACAGGAGGCTCCCCTGATCACAGTCAACCACATATATTACAGTAGGCTCCCCTGATCACAGTCAACCACATATATACCACATATATTACAGGAGGCTCCCCTGATCACAGTCAACCACATATATACCACATATATTTTACAGTAGGCTCCCCTGATCACAGTCAACCACATATATACCACATATATTTTACAGTAGGCTCCCCTGATCACAGTCAACCACATATATGTTACAGTAGGCTCCCCTGATCACAGTCAACCACATATATGTTACAGTAGGCTCCCCTGATCACAGTCAACCACATATATACCACATATATTTTACAGTAGGCTCCCCTGATCACAGTCAACCACATATATACCACATATATTACAGGAGGCTCCCCTGATCACAGTCAACCACATGTAGGCTCCCTGATCACGGTCAACCACATATATACCACATATATTACAGGAGGCTCCCCTGATCACAGTCAACCACATATATACCACATATATTTTACAGTAGGCTCCCCTGATCACAGTCAACCACATATATACCACATATATTTTACAGTAGGCTCCCCTGATCACAGTCAACCTCATATATTTTACAGTAGGCTCCCCTGATCACAGTCAACCTCATATATTTTACATTAGGCTCCCCTGATCACAGTCAACCACATATATACCACATATATTTTACAGTAGGCTCCCCTGATCACAGTCAACCACATATATACACATATATTTTACAGTAGGCTCCCTGATCACAGTCAACCACATATATTTTACAGTAGGCTCCCTGATCACAGTCAACCACATATATACCACATATATTACAGGAGGCTTCACAGTCAACCACATATATTACAGTAGGCTCCCCTGATCACAGTCAACCACATATATACCACATATTTCAGGAGGCTCCCTGATCACAGTCAACCACATATATACCACATATATTTTACAGTAGGCTCCCATGATCACAGTCAACCACATATATTTTACAGTAGGCTCCCCTGATCACAGTCAACCACATATATTTTACAGTAGGCTCCCCTGATCACAGTCAACCACATATATTTTACAGTAGGCTCCCCTGATCACAGTCAACCACATATATTTTACAGTAGACTCCCCTGATCACAGTCACCCACATATTTTACAGTAGGCTCCCCTGATCACAGTCAACCACATATATTTTACAGTAGGCTCCCCTGATCACAGTCAACCACATATATTTTACAGTAGGCTCCCTGATCACAGTCAACCACATATATTTTACAGTAGGCTCCCCTGATCACAGTCACCCACATATTTTACAGTGGATCCCAGCTGATCACATTCAACCACATATATTTTACAGTAGGCTCCCCTGATCACAATCAACCACATATATTTTACAGTAGGCTCCCCTGATCACAGTCAACCACATATATGTTACAGTAGGCTCCCCTGATCACAGTCAACCACATATATGTTACAGTAGGCTCCCCTGATCACAGTCAACCACATATATACCACATATATTTTACAGTAGGCTCCCCTGCCTGATCACAGTCAACCACATATATGTTACAGTAGGCTCCCCTGATCATAGTCAACCACATATATGTTACAGTAGGCTCCCCTGATCACAGTCAACCACATATATACCACATATATTTTACAGTAGGCTCCCCTGATCACAGTCAACCACATATATGTTACAGTAGGCTCCCCTGATCACAGTCAACCACATATATGTTACAGTAGGCTCCCCTGATCACAGTCAAGCACATATATACCACATATATTTTACAGTAGGCTCCCCTGATCACAGTCAACCACATATATTTTACAGTAGGCTCCCCTGATCACAGTCAACCACATATATTTTACAGTAGGCTCCCCTGATCACAGTCAACCACATATATTTTACAGTAGGCTCCCTGATCACAGTCAACCACATATATACCACATATTTTACAGTAGGCTCCCTGATCACAGTCAACCAATATATTTTACAGTAGGCTCCCCTGATCACAGTCAACCACATATATACCACATATTTTACAGTAGGCTCCCCTGATCACAGTCAACCACATATATTTTACAGTAGGCTCCCCTGATCACAGTCAACCACATATATACCACATATTTTACAGTAGGCTCCCCTGATCACAGTCAACCACATATATTTTACAGTAGGCTCCCCTGATCACAGTCAACCACATATATACCATATATTTTACAGTAGGCTCCCCTGATCACAGTCAACCACATATATTTTACAGTAGGCTCCCCTGCCTGATCACAGTCAACCACATATATTTTACAGTAGGCTCCCCTGATCACAGTCAACCACATATATACCACATATATTTTACAGTAGGCTCCCCTGATCACAGTCAACCACATATATTTTACAGTAGGCTCCCCTGATCACAGTCAACCACATATATGTTACAGTAGGCTCCCTGATCACAGTCAACCACATATATACCACATATATTTTACAGTAGGCTCCCCTGATCACAGTCAACCACATATATACCACATATATTACAGGAGGATCCCCTGATCACAGTCAACCACATATATACCACATATATTTTACAGTAGGCTCCCCTGATCACAGTCATCCACATATATACCACATATATTTTACAGTAGGCTCCCCTGATCACAGTCAACCACATATATGTTACAGTAGGCTCCCCTGATCACAGTCAACCACATATATGTTACAGTAGGCTCCCCTGATAACAGTCAACCACATATATACCACATATATTTTACAGTAGGCTCCCTGATCACAGTCAACCACATATATACCAATATATTACAGGAGGCTCCCTGATCACAGTCAACCACATATATTACAGTAGGCTCCCTGATCACAGTCAACCACATATATACCACATATATTACAGGAGGCTCCCCTGATCACAGTCAACCACATATACCACATATATTTTACAGTAGGCTCCCTGATCACAGTCAACCACATATATACCACATATATTTTACAGTAGGCTCCCCTGATCACAGTCAACCACATATATGTTACAGTAGGCTCCCCTGATCACAGTCAACCACATATATGTTACAGTAGGCTCCCCTGATCACAGTCAACCACATATATACCATATATTTTACAGTAGGCTCCCCTGATCACAGTCAACCACATATATACCACATATTTACAGGAGGCTCCCTGATCACAGTCAACCACATATATTACAGTAGGCTCCCTGATCACAGTCAACCACATATATCCAAATGGAGGTTCCCCTGATCACAGTCAACCACATATATACCACATATATTTTACAGTAGGCTCCCCTGATCACAGTCAACCTCATATATTTTACAGTAGGCTCCCCTGATCACAGTCAACCTCATATATTTTACATTAGGCTCCCCTGATCACAGTCAACCACATATATACCACATATATTTTACAGTAGGCTCCCCTGATCACAGTCAACCACATATATACCACATATATTTTACAGTAGGCTACCCTGATCACAGTCAACCACATATATTTTACAGTAGGCTCCCCTGATCACAGTCAACCACATATATACCACATATATTTTACAGGAGGCTCCCCTGATCACAGTCAACCACATATATACCACATATATTTTACAGTAGGCTCCCATGATCACAGTCAACCACATATATTTTACAGTAGGCTCCCCTGATCACAGTCAACCACATATATTTTACAGTAGGCTCCCCTGATCACAGTCAACCACATATATTTTACAGTAGGCTCCCCTGATCACAGTCAACCACATATATTTTACAGTAGACTCCCCTGATCACAGTCACCCACATATTTTACAGTAGGCTCCCCTGATCACAGTCAACCACATATATTTTACAGTAGGCTCCCCTGATCACAGTCAACCACATATATTTTACAGTAGGCTCCCCTGATCACAGTCAACCACATATATTTTACAGTAGGCTCCCCTGATCACAGTCACCCACATATTTTACAGTAGGATCCCCTGATCACATTCAACCACATATATTTTACAGTAGGCTCCCCTGATCACAATCAACCACATATATTTTACAGTAGGCTCCCCTGATCACAGTCAACCACATATATGTTACAGTAGGCTCCCCTGATCACAGTCAACCACATATATGTTACAGTAGGCTCCCCTGATCACAGTCAACCACATATATACCACATATATTTTACAGTAGGCTCCCCTGCCTGATCACAGTCAACCACATATATGTTACAGTAGGCTCCCTGATCATAGTCAACCACATATATGTTACAGTAGGCTCCCCTGATCACAGTCAACCATATATACCACATATATTTTACAGTAGGCTCCCCTGATCACAGTCAACCACATATATGTTACAGTAGGCTCCCTGATCACAGTCAACCACATATATGTTACAGTAGGCTCCCTGAGTCACAGTCAAGCACATATATACCACATATATTTTACAGTAGGCTCCCCTGATCACAGTCAACCACATATATACCACAATAGGCTCCCCTGATCACAGTCAACCACATATATACCACATATATTTTACAGTAGGCTCCCTGATCAAGAGTCAACCACATATATACCACATATATTTAGTAGGCTCCCCCTGAACAGTCAACCTCATATATTTTACAGTAGGCTCCCCTGATACAGTCATCATATTTTTACATTAGGGTCCCCTGCTCACAGTCAACCATATATACCACATATATTTTACAGTAGGCTCCCCTGATCACAGTCAACCACATATATACCACATATATTTTAAGTAGGCTCCCTGCCAGTCAACCAAATATTTTACAGTAGGCTGTGCACAGTCAACCATCAATATATTTTACAGTAGGCTCCCCTGATCACAGTCACCCACATATTTTACAGGCGTAGGGTCTTACATTGAGAGTGTCTTCATCTTGACACCCGTGGAAAATAATAGCAATCTATATTTTCAAAAGCATGTGAGCCTGGTGTTCATATTTCACAACCTCAACAGGCTTTGAGTTTCCTATACTCAATGGACAACAGACCTACACTTGATTTATGCTACATTATAGCATGCTAAATGTTTCTGATCAGTGATTTATGCTACATTATAGCATGCTAAATGTTTCTGATCAGTGATTTATGCTACATTATAGCATGCTAAATGTTTCTGATCAGTGATTTATGCTACATTATAGCATGCTAAATGTTTCTGATCAGTGATTTATGCTACATTATAGCATGCTAAATGTTTCTGATCAGTGATTTATGCTACATTATAGCATGCTAAACGCTATAGATGAACAAACAAATAGATGAGCTACCACCTCTACTTATTTGCCCAGCCAGAGAATTAACCAAATAGCCTGGGTTACTAAGAGAGAGTGAGTGAGTCAGATGAGTCCCAGTCTTTTGGTAGGGAGTAGGCCTGGCTTATTAAGAGATAGTGAGTGAGTCAGATGAGTCCCAGTCTTTTGGTAGTGAGTAGGCCTGGCTTACTAAGAGAGAGTGAGTGAGTCAGATGAGTCCCAGTCTTTTGGTAGGGAGTAAGCCTGGCTTACTAAGAGATAGCCTGAGTGAGATAGTCAGATGAGTCCCAGTCTTTTGGTAGGGAGTAGGCCTGGCTTACTAAGAGATAGTGAGTGAGTCAGATGAGTCCCAGTCTTTTGGTAGGGAGTAGGCCTGGCTTACTAAGAGATAGTGAGTGAGTCAGATGAGTCCCAGTCTTTTGGTAGGGAGTAGGCCTGGCTTACTAAGAGATAGTGAGTGAGTCAGATGAGTCCCAGTCTTTGGTAGGGAGTAGGCCTGGCTTACTAAGAGATAGTGAGTGAGTCAGATGAGTCCCAGTCTTTTGGTAGGGAGTAAGCCTGGCTTACTAAGAGATAGTGAGTGAGTCAGATGAGTCCCAGTCTTTTGGTAGGGAGTAGGCCTGGCTTACTAAGAGATAGTGAGTGAGTCAGATGAGTCCCAGTCTTTTGGTAGGGAGTAGGCCTGGCTTACTAAGAGAGAGCGAGTGAAGAGTAAAATAATCCACTTGTTAAGCTAAAGTGCAAAATGAGAACTAGACAAGATGATCATGACGAGCACGGACCTCAATTTAGCCAACATTTCCACAGCCAAATTGTAGACTAACATATATCCAAATGGATATTCAGTTAAAATACAAATCTGATTGATTTCTCAAGTCTCCCTAAGCTTGTCTCAAAGTAGCACAAAAGGCTGCTGAAATATTTGAATACACACAGGTAGGCTATTGGTTCATATGTGTTATAAATATTGGATGACTTTATTCAAACATTTCTGTCATTCAGTGATATTTATTCCCATAGTAATGTGTTATGAAGCCATCCAGATGTGGTTAGAAAACAGTGCATGTGTTGGGATCTGCAGATAGATGGGTGAAGTGACGTGCCTTGCAAAGTAAAGAACTGCCATGAGGATAATAGTAATGGGTGCTGCCTAGCAACCATCAAGAGCTTTAGAGTGTAGTGCATTTAGAACTGCCAGGAGGATAGTATTAATGGGTGCTGCCTAGCAACCATCAAGAGCTTTAGAGTGTAGTGCATTTAGAACTGCCAGGAGGATAGTATTAATGGGTGCTGCCTAGCAACCATCAAGAGCTTTAGAGTGTAGAGCATTTAGAACTGCCAGGAGGATAATAGTAATGGGTGCTGCCTAGCAACCATCAAGAGCTTTAGAGTGTAGTGCATTTAGAACTGCCAGGAGGATAGTATTAATGGGTGCTGCCTAGCAACCATCAAGAGCTTTAGAGTGTAGTGCATTTAGAACTGCCAGGAGGATAGTATTAATGGGTGCTGCCTAGCAACCATCAAGAGCTTTAGAGTGTAGTGCACTTAGAACTGCCAGGAGGATAGTATTAATGGGTGCTGCCTAGCAACCATCAAGAGCTTTAGAGTGTAGAGCATTTAGAACTGCCAGGAGGATAGTATTAATGGGTGCTGCCTAGCAACCATCAAGAGCTTTAGAGTGTAGAGCATTTAGAACTGCCATGAGGATAATAGTAATGGGTGCTGCTAGCAACCATCAAGAGCTTTAGAGTGTAGTGCATTTCGAACTGCCATGAGGATAGTAGTAATGGGTGTTGCCTAGCAACCATCAAGACCTTTAGAGCATAGTGCATTTAGAACTGCCAGGAAGATTCTAGTAATGGGTGTTATCTAGCAACCATCAAGAGCTTCAGAGCGTAGTGCATGCCAATGCTGCCTCAGCATTACAGCTACATTTCACATTAAGCCATGGCAGAACTTTATTTCAATCATGACTAGGTCAGTTCGCAGACATAAAAGCTTAGGATTTCATACCGGCAACACATTTCAGCTATAAAGCTGGTGGGAAAGGAAGAAAAAGCTGGTGGGATGATATAGCTGGTGGGATGCTATGCTATAGCTATGCTGGTGGGATGCTATAGCTGGTGGGATGCTATAGCTGGTGGGATGCTATAGCTGGTGGGATGCTATAGCTGGTGGGATGCTATAGCTGGTGGGATGCTAT
>NW_025750047.1:0-21145 GCF_021184085.1 Oncorhynchus gorbuscha | reverse complement strand
AATAACCTATAGGACAATACTAGACAATAACATACCAAACAATACTAGACAATAACCTACAGGACAATACTAGACCATAAACTACAGGACAATACTAAACAATAACATACCTAACAATACTAGACAATAACCTACAGGACAATACTATAATACTACAATACTATAATCTATAGGACAATACTAGACAATAATCTATAGGACAATACTAGACAATAACATACCAAACAATACTAGACCATAAACTACAGGACAATACTAGACAATAACCTACAGGACAATACTAGACAATAACCTACAGGACAATACTAGACCATAAACTACAGGACAATACTAAACAATAACATACCTAACAATACTAGACAATAACCTACAGGACAATACTAGACCATAAACTACATGACAATACTAGACAATAACCTACAGGACAATACTAGACCATAAACTACATGACAATACTAGACAATAACCTACAGGACAATACTAGACCATAAACTACATGACAATAATAGACAATAACCTACAGGACAATACTAGACAATAACCTACAGGACAATACTAGACAATAAACTACAGGACAATACTAGACAATAAACTACAGGACAATACTAGACAATAAACTACAGGACAATACTAGACAATAACCTACAGGACAATACTAGACAATAAACTACAGGACAATACTAGACAATAACCTACAGGACAATACTAAACAATGAACTACAGGACAATACTAGACAATAATCTACAGGACAATACTAGACAATAATCTACTGGACATTTCTAGACAATAAACTACAGGACAGTACTAGACAATAAACTACAGGACAATACTAGACAATAATCTACAGGACAATACTAGACAATAAACTACAGGACAATACTAGACAATAATCTACAGGACAATACTAGACAATAAACTACAGGACAATACTAGACAATAATCTACAGGACAATACTAGACAATAAACTACAGGACAATACTAGACAATAATCTACAGGACAATACTAGACAATAAACTACACGACAATACCTAGAAGCCGGTCTTTGGGTGTTGCTCGACTCGAGACAAAGTCGAAGCCATTATCACAACGGGTTACCAACATATTCAAAAATGATTGACATATTTTAATTAACAAATTTAATTTGATGAATTTATTCATACTATTTCATCCTTCCAGAAGATATAGTCCCAACCCAATTCTAGGGTTTCTACCCAAGCCGGTTGTGTCACGGTCATTGGAATAAATGGACCAAGGCGCAGCGTGCGTGAGTTCCACATGTTTCATTAAATGAAACTCACCAAAAACAAACAGAACAGTCACTACACAAAAACCCAGTGGGAAACGGCTGCCTAAAAATGATCCAATCAGAGACAACAATAGACAGATGCCTCTGATTTGGAACCATACCAGGCCAACATAGAAATACAAAAACTAGAGTACCCACCCTAGTCACACCCCGACCTAACCACATTAGAGAATAAAAGGTTCTCTAAGGTCAGGGGGTGGCAGGTTGGTCGGTCATTCGATAGGTTCAGTTGCTAAAGACGCGACCCAGTCGTTCAGTCTTTTTGTTCTGTATCTATGAGCGCGACCCAGTTGTTCAGTATTTTTCTTCTTTATCTATGAATGTGACCCAGTCGTTCAGTCTTTTTCTTCTGTATCTATGAATGCGACCCAGTCGTTCGTTCTAAATGTTCCATTGCCATACTGGCTGTGAAATATCCTATCTCTTCCTTGCTAGCTAGCCGACTACAGCGAACTTACAGTCTAATCAAAAAGTAACAGAAAAGTAGCTGCATTTGCATTTGTTTAAGCTGTTTTCTAGTGACAGCTATGTTTTTAGATCAAATCAAATGTTATTTGTCACATGCACATGGTTAGCAGATGTTAATGCGAGTGTAGCGAAATGATTGTGCTTCTAGTTCTGACAGTGCAGTATTATCTAACAAGTAATCTAACAAAATCACAACGACTACCTTATACATACAAATGTAAAGGGATGGAATAAGAATATGTACATATAAATATATGGATGAGCGATGTCCATGCGGCAGAGGCAAGATGCAATAGATGGTATGAAATACAGTATATACATATGAGATGAGTAATGTAGGATATGTATACATTATTAAAGTGGCATTATTTAAAGTGACTATTGATACCTTTATTACATCCATTTATTAAAGTTGCCAGTGATTTGAGTCTGTATTTTGGCAGCAGGCTTTATGTTAGTGATAGATGTGTTGTCTCTCGGTCCCAGCTTTGATGCACCTGTACTGACCTCGCCTTCTGGATGATAGAGGGGTGAACAGGCAGTGGCTCGGGTGGTTTTTGTCCTTGATAATCTTTTTGGCCTTCCTGTGACATCGGGTGGTGTAGGTGTCCTGGAGGGCAGGTAGTTTGCCCCGGTGATGCGTTGTGCAGACCGCACTACCCTCTGGAGAGCCTTGCGGTTCAGGGCGGTGCAGTTGCTGTACTAGGCGGTGATACAGCCTGACAAGATGCTCTCGATTGTGCATCTGTAAAAGTTTGTGAGGATTTTTGGAGACAAGCCAAATGTCTTTAGTCTCCAAGGCTGTGACTATAATCGAAGATAATTATTTTGGGATACATCCCACAGCTAACACAATCACTTCAAACGGAATGTATATATCAATGAAAATAGGTTCATGATTTAGACTGGCGGGGAAACACTGTCTGCCTGTCAGTCTCGTCCCGACACCCAACATGTTCATTACTATGGGACAGCTGGAGATTGAATATTGAAACAAAGTTGAAAAGTCAAAGAGACAGACAGCGAGGTTTATACAAATCTCTGCTATTGAAAACTAAACTTTTATAGTGGAGATCAAGTTTATTAAGTGTCTGGCTGGGCTGATGAGACAGTGGACTGTGCAGTCAGATGGAACAGAGTAAATAGGCATTTTAATGTTATGGATTTAGCCGGTGGTAATTTGTGGAATAGACCCTGGCTGGAATGTGGTTTTAACCAATCAGCAATCATGATTAGACCCACCCGTTGTATAATAGACAAACGACATGACAGTAGTAAAAAAACTACAGGACAATAGTAGACATTTTATAATGGGTGGGTCTAATCCTGAATGCTGATTGGGTAAAACCACATTCTAGCCGGTGATGGGAGATGGACCAGAGGACGCTGGCGGGAGGAGCTATAGGAGGTCAGGCTCATTGTAATGGCTGGAATGGAATAGGCCAAGAGGACATCCTCAAAACCAAGGACGACACTTGAGATTTACATCTCAGACAGGGTTACCTCATCATGAGAGGAGGTTGTGTTTCCAAATCCTCTCTGCTACACGTGACCAACCTGTTCTGTTCTGCAGGGCACGAGAGCATGATGTTGAAAGAGAACATGAATATGGTTGAGAGAAGCGGGAAGGTAAAGGTGTGTGAGTGTGTGCCCTCCCAAGTGGTGAGGTGTGTGTCTGAGCTGATCAAGTACGCTGATGATCCAGATCCACTGAAGACAAAGGAAGTCATCGCCACACTGGGACAAATACTGGAAGGTGAGGCACACACTTATACACACACATGTGCACAAAGACACCATAATCATGACCCTAGTGATAATGTGTATAATGACTCTAGGTCATGTGAGCAGTAAGGGCGAGATGCTGTGGAACATGGACCCTGAGAGCTGGAAGAGAACCAGCCTGGTGGAGAGAAAGAAGTTCATAGAGACAGTCAGTCTGGAGCTCATCCTCTCCCCAGACAGCTGGGCAAAAGACTGGAAGGACAAACGCTGCATCTGCAATGGTAACAAAGGCATTTTATTACTCCAACACCAGGTTAGCCCGTTCAACTACAGCGGTTCCAAAAATATTTTTGGTCTGGCTGACTGGGAGAACACTTTTGAAGAACCTTTATGGGTTCCATGTACTGTCGAACCCCATTAAATTCCATGTATAACATTCTGTGGAAATGGTTCTACATAGAACTTAATAGGGTTCTACATGAAACCCAAACGGGTTATCACTGAAGAGCCCTTTATAGGTAGGTAGCACTATGTAGTGCTTTTATACTTAGAGGCATTAGACACCAACATCATATTACTGAGTGGGGTCAGAGTTACTACAATTATTATGACTGAGTGGGATCAGAGTTACTACTATTATTATGACTGAGTGGGATCAGAGTTACTGCTATTATTATGACTGATTGAGGAACCAGACCGGTGTGGTCAAAATGGGAGCAGGACACACACACACACACACACACACACACACACACACACACACACACACACACACACACACACACACACACACACACACACACACACACACACACACACACACACACACACACACGCACACACACACACACACACACACACAGTCAGTCAGTCCTGTGCCAGAGTCATCTACAGTATCTGTGGTTCCAGACAGGCTGTATTCTAGTTATCACAGCTCTATAATGGTGCTTTGATCAGTTGCTTCAGTAACCTGTTACTATCTGGTAGGTTTAGCCATCACTAACACAGAGAGTCTGTTGCCTTCATACAGACTTAAAATCATTGTCCACTTTAATTAATGGATCTCTCGTCACTTACATAATGTTTACATATCTTGAATTACTCATCTCATACGTATATACTGTATTTTATACCATCTATTGTATCTTGCCTATGCCGCTCTGTCACTGCTCATCCATATATTTATATGTATATATTCTTATTCCATTTCTTTACCCAGATTTGTGTGAATTAGGTAGTTGTTGGGGAATTGTTAGATTACATGTTAGATATTGCTGAACTGTCGGAACTAGAAGCACAAGCATTTCGCTACACTTTAACATTAACATTTGCTAACCAGTGTATGTGACCAATTTGATTAGAAATTATACAAAGATACATTATGCTCTTATGCAACAGACATCAAGATGTATAGGTTTATACAGAAATACTGATGCAACAAGCCCTTCCTCAGAATGATGGAGGCCAGGATTAATCTGCCATATGGAATAAATAAACTGGAGATCTGTTCTCCCTGGCAACAACAGGCAGGCATGTAGGCTCTCATTTTTATTTTATTTTATTTTATTTGACTAGACAAGTCAGTTAAGAACAAATTCTTATTTTCAATCTGTCTAGGAACAGTGGGTTAACTGCCTGTTCAGGGGCAGAACGACAGATGACAGATGCCTTGTGAGCTCAGGGATTCGAACTTGCAACCTTTCTGTTACTAGTCCAATGCTCTAACCACTAGGCTACCCTGTCGCCCCATAAAATCGAATGCAGTCCTTAGGTTATCACCAAGACATCAAATATCTCCTGTCAGAAGAACAAGATATGTGAAAGTACTCATATAGGAACACATTCTAATATTAAAGTAATGTGATTAAAATAATGTTGTAATTCTACGACATGGTACAAACAAACACCTTTTACTGAATGGAAATGTATGGATCAAACACTTTTACTGAATGGAAATGTATGGATCAAACACCTTTCACTGAATGGAAATGCATGGTTCAACCACCTTTTACTGAATGGAAATCTATGGTTCAAACACCTTTCGCTGAATGGAAATGTATGGTTCAACCACCTTTCACTGGATGGAAATGTATGGTTCAAAAACCTTTTACTGAATGGAAATGTATGGTTCAAACACCTTTTACTGCATGGAAATGTATGGTTCAAACACCTTTCACTGGATGGAAATGTATGGTTCAAACACCTTTCACTGGATGGAAATATATGGTTCAACCACCTTTTACTGAATGGAAATCTATGGTTCAAACACCTTTCGCTGAATGGAAATGTATGGTTCAACCACCTTTCACTGGATGGAAATGTATGGATCAAAAACCTTTTACTGAATGGAAATGTATGGTTCAACCACCTTTCACTGGATGGAAATGTATGGTTCAAACACCTTTCACTGGATGGATATCCCACAATTGACCGTTCATGTCAGAGCAAAAACAAAGCCATGAGGTCGAAGGAATTGTCCATAGAGCTCCAAAACAGGATTGTGTTGAGACACAGATCTGGGGAAGGGCACCAAAACGTCTCTGCAGCATTGAAGGTCCCCAAGAACATAGTGGCCTCCATCATACTTAAATGGAAGACGTTTAGAAGACTCTTCCAAGAGCTTTCCGCCCAGCCAAACTGAGAAATCGGGGAGAGGGGCCTTGGTCAGGGAGGTGACCAAGAACCTGATGGTCACTCTGACAGAGCGGTAGAGTTACTCTGTGGAGATGGGAGAACCTTCCAGAAGGACAATCAGGCCTTTATGGTAGAGTGGTCAGACGGAAGCCACTCCTCAGTAAAAGGCACATGACAAACCGCTTAGAGTTTTCCAATAAAGTCAGCTAAAGATTCTCGGACCATGAGAAACAAGATTCTTTGATTGGATGAAACCAAGATTGAAATCGTTGGCCTGAATGCCAAGCATCACGTCTGGAGGAAACCTAGCACCATCCCTACGGTGATGCACGGTGGTGGAAGAATCATGCTGTGGGATGTTTTTCAGCAGCAGGGACTGGGAGAATACTCAGGATCGAGGCAAAGATGAACAGAGAAAAGTACAGAGAGATCCTTGATGAAAACCTGCTCCAGAGCTCTCAGGACCTCAGACCAGGGTGAAGGTTCTCCTTCCAACAGTACAACGACCCTAAGCACACAGACAAGACAACGCAGGAGTGGCTTTGGGACAAGTCTATGAGTGGCCCAGCCAAAGGCCGGACTTAAACCTGATTGAACATCTCTGGAGAGACTTGAAAAAAAGCTGTGCAGCGACAGAGCTTGAGAGGATCTTCAGAGAAGAATGGGAGAACCTTCCCAAAGACAGGTGTGCCAAGCTTGTAACGTCATACCCAAGAAGATATGGGGCTGTAATCACTGCCAACGGTCCTTCAACAAAGTACTGAGTAAAGGATCTGAATACTTATGTAAATGTAATATTTCAGTTTTTTATTTTTTATAAATTAGCAAACATTTATAAAAAATGCTTTTTGCTTTGTCATTTTGGTTATTGTGTGTTGATTGATGAGGGGATTTTCTTTTTTAATAACATATCAATATATGGAAAAAGTCAACTGGTCTGAATACTTACTGAAGTGAATGTTTTCATGATACGTTTAGTGCCTTTAACTCACATTCTTATAGGACTACCAATAAACTGTTTTAAAAATAAAAGATGATGTCTAAACAAGAAAACCACTTGAGACGATGTTCATTTCATTCACTGGAGAATCCAAAAAATGTCTATCACTTTTGAGTTATACTTTGCTTTCATACCTTATATTTGTATTTTTCTGTTTCTGCATCTAAGCCCTAAAAAATAGCACCACTCCAGTTTCCCAAGGAAATGTCACTGATAAGATGGCGTCGGAGAAGAAGGCAGAAGTTTTACGTATTCCCAAACAATTGTGTTTTTTGTTTGTTTCTTTGCGTTGTATGTAACACATTTTTTTTTAAGTATTTTGTACATAATGTTGCCGCTATCGTCTCTTTTGACCGTAAATAACTTTTGGACATCAGAACTGTGATTACTCACCACAGACTGGCAGAATCCATTTTTCCTCTAACGATTCCAACTAGCCCGACATGAATGACATACTGCTTTCCCAGGAACAGGCCCAGATCCACCCATCTGCATGAAGAGAAGGCAGAGAAAAATGGGCCAGAGGGCGGGCCTCCTTCTGAGAATTCGTAGGTGATCGACAAAAAACATAATTCCTTCCATTCTGCCAGCAAACATGTAATCTTTGGAAAATAAAATTGATGACTTACACAGAAGATTAAACTACCAACGGGACATTAAAACTGTAATATCTTATGCTTCATGGAGTCGTGGCTGAACGATGACATTACAACATTATCAACATACAGCTGGCTGGTTATGCGCTGTACCGGCAGGATAGAACAGTGGTGTCTGGTAAGACAAGGGGCGACGGACTATGTATTTTTGTAAACAACAGCTGGTGCATGAAATCTAAGGAGTTTTGGAGCTATTGCTCGCCTGAGGTAGAGTATCTCATGACAAGCTGTTGACCACAATATCTATCTAGAGAGTATTCATCTGTATTTTTCGTAGCTGTCTACATACCATAAAAAACTGAGGCTGGCACTAAGACTGTATTGAATGAGTTGTATTCACCATAAGGAAACAATAAATCGCTCACCCAGAGGTGGCGCTCCTAGTAACCGGGGACTTTAATGCAGGGAAACTTAAATCCGTGTGACCAAATTTCTGTCAGCATGTTAAATGTGCAACCGGAGGGGAAAAAAAACTCTGGACCACCTTTACTCCACACACAGAGACAAATACAATGCTCTCCCTCACCCTCCATTTGGCAAATCTGACCTTGAATTCTATCCTCCTGATTCCTGCATACAAGTTAAAATTTGACAGTTTTAATTAACAGAAAACCTAGGAATGCACTCACTTCCTTGTCTAAAACCCCAGAGCTAAGTTTCAGTAGGGTCAACCATAGGCTAACGACCTTCTGTGTTTTCACAGTCCACAACCCATTTGTTTCTGCCTAGTTGGAATGGTGTTCATTAACTTTTTATTACTCCTTGTCCGTGTCACATAATCCCTTCTTGTGAACTCATATTGTTAATCACTTATAAAACAGCATATAAGTTTACTTAGTTACAATTCTATTTAAAATGGGGATATTGTTTATTAATTTATACATAATAAATTCAACAACATGTGACTAATACAATTTGATTTGATAACAAAGAAATACTCACCACCATAGAAAAGGGGCATGATAAGTGTTTCCTGCATTTTTCTATGTAACTGTCAATCTTAAGGGTGTGTGTGTGTGTGTGTGTGTGTGTGTGTGTGTGTGTGTGTGTGTGTGTGTGTGTGTGTGTGTGTGTGTGTGTGTGTGTGTGTGTGTGTGTGTGTGTGTGTGTGTGTGTGTGTGTGTGTGTGTGTGTGTGTGTGTGTGTGTGTGTGTAACTGGGCCTATATAAGATGACGGGACTAGAATGTGGAGATCAACTGGAGGTGAAGATTAAGACTGGACTAGTCTGCTAAACTATACTATACATCTCTGGTAAGACTTCTCTGTCTAAACACTGCATGTAGCGTTTGTGTATTTTATTGTTGAGATATATTACATTGTTCATGTTGTAATGGCCTTTGTGACAATCTGTCTTTGTAAAAAGTGCTGAATAAATAAATGTTGTTGATTGTTGTGTAATAGAATGATGCAGGTGACCTTAATTTAAATCAGTCGATTCTTTGGCATCTAGTTTTGCAGTCACATTGATAGATGTGTTTAGGACACAAAAACTATTATAGAATATAGTTGGGTTTCAACTGAGCCCTATATCTCCTTAGACCCAAATATGATCATTTAGAGAGTCATTGACTATTAGTATTATAATATTTTTTAACCCAAATAACATCTTATTGAGAGTTTTCTGACCCTAAGACATGCAGAAAAACCAAGGGATTGGTTTGTGTTTAAAGGATCTGTTTTAGTGGACTCAGAGAGAACAATGTTGAAACAAACAGATACTCCTGAGGTAAGAAACTCATCATCACAATATAGTAGGACATTTGTCTGAAATAAACCACGCAATATTATGTTTGGTTCTCGTCAAATACTTTGCTACTGCATTGCTGATATCGCTCAAATATACATTGAACACAACCCCTTTCTGTTGCTGTCAATACTAAACTCATCACATTCAATCATAATGAAAGGAAACTTACTTCATTATGTTGATGTTTACACAATATAACGATGACATTTGTCTGTAACATACCAAACTGTACTGTAATACATATATATGATTATGCATCCAGAATTAAGTAATATAATATACTTTCCTGACTAAGTGAGAGTATAATATGTCAGAATTATGTGTTTTTTATCTTACAATAACTGTTTATGAAATGCCATGTTACTTTAGAAGTGTTATGGCTCAATTAGACATTGAATAAAATATTTTTCCTTACCTATCAACACTTCAGTTCACCAAACTATATCATTATGAAGTAATATCCTGTACACATCCTTTTTGCTGTCTTTTTTTCATTCTGTCAGACTGTGCGTCTTTCTGACTCCATCAATGATGAAGAGATAAAATACGTGACGGTGAGGAAGACTTTGATTAAGGAGTGGCTGAACAGTCTGGATATCTACTGTGAACTAGTGGGTACTCTAATTTCCTCTTTCTTTTGATCATTCTCTCTCTCACTCCACATCCATCTACATAGGGATCCCCCCTCATGTCTCCAGCTCCCTGTTAGCCCAGCCCCCCCTTCTCTCTTATATAATGTATGATGTGAAATTCTCTAGATTTGATCTCTCTGTCTCTCTCTGTCACTGTCTCTCTCTGTTTCTGTCTGTGTTTCTCTCTGTCTCTCTCTCCCCATCTCTCAGGAGGATGTTCCTAACATAGCGTTGCTGGGGTCAGGTGGAGGAGAGAGGGCAGCAGTGGGCATCCTGGGATCTCTGCATCAGCTGGAAAAGGACAACATGCTGGGCAGCCTCCTCTACATGTGTGGGGTGTCAGGCACCACCTGGTACACGCACGCACACACACACACACACACACACACACACACACACACACACACACACACACACACACACACACACACACACACACACACACACACACACACACACACACACACACACACACACACACACACACACACACACACGCACGTATATACTATTATTCTTAGCAGGAAAGTTCATTTTGAAGACCTTAAAACAAATAATTTTTCTCTCTCACTCCCTCCCTCAAAATCACTCACCCAATTACTGACACACACACGCACGCGCGCGCACGCACGCACGCACGCACGTACGCACACACGCACACACGCACACACACACACACACACACACACACACACACACACACACACACACACACACACACACACACACACACACACACACACACACACACACACACACACACACACACACACACATACACACACACACACAGGTGCATGTCATCCCTGTACAGCGATCCAGATTGGTCATTGAATAAGCATTGTGATGAGGTGATAAAGAAGCTGAAGGGTCCTAAAGTGAACTTGAGCAAGATTGTGAAGTGGCTGAAATTGAGGAAAGAAGAAAACCAGGACTTCAACCTCACTGACTTCTGGGGCGCCTTCACTGCCTCCTATTTCATGAAAGAGGTCAGTGTATGGTTGTGTTTGTGTTTCCGTGTCTGTCTGTCTGTCTGTCTGTCTGTCTGTCTGTCTGTCTGTCTGTCTGTCTGTCTGTCTGTCTGTCTGTCTGTCTGTCTGTCTGTCTGTCAAATCAAATCAAATCAAATCAAATTTATTTATATAGCCCTTCGTACATCAGCTGATATCTCAAAGTGCTGTACAGAAACCCAGCCTAAAACCCCAAACAGCAAACAATGCAGGTGTAAAAGCACGGTGGCTAGGAAAAACTCCCTAGAAAGGCCAAAACCTAGGAAGAAACCTAGAGAGGAACCGGGCTATGTGGGGTGGCCAGTCCTCTTCTGGCTGTGCCGGGTAGAGATTATAACAGAACATGACCAAGATGTTCAAATGTTCATAAATGACCAGCATGGTCAAATAATAATAAGGCAGAACAGTTGAAACTGGAGCAGCAGCACAGTCAGGTGGACTGGGGACAGCAAGGAGCCATCATGTCAGGTAGTCCTGGCGCACGGTCCTAGGGCTCAGGTCCTCCGAGAGAGAGAAAGAAAGAGAGAATTAGAGAGAGCATATGTGGGGTGGCCAGTCCTCTTCTGGCTGTGCCGGGTGGAGATTATAACAGAACGTGGCCAAGATGTTCAAATGTTCATAAATGACCAGCATGGTTGAATAATAGTAAGGCAGAATAGTTGAAACTGGAGCAGGAGCATGGCCAGGTGGACTGGGGACAGCAAGGAGTCCTCATGTCAGGTAGTCCTGGGACATGGTCCTAGGGCCCAGGCCAGTTGAAACTGGAGCAGCAGCATGGCCAGGTGGACTGGGGACAGCAAGGAGTCATCATGTCAGGTAGTCCTGGGGCATGGTCCTAGGGCTCAGGTCCTCCGAGAGAGAGAAAGAAAGAGAGAAGGAGAGAATTAGAGAACGCACACTTAGATTCACACAGGACACCTGAATAGGACAGGAGAAGTACTCCAGATAAACAAACTGACCCTAGCCCCCCGACTGGAGGCTGAGACAGGAGGGGTCAGGAGACACTGTGGCCCCATCCGAGGACACCCTCGGACAGGTCTGTCTGTCTGTCTGTCTGTCTGTCTGTCTGTCTGTCTGTCTGTCTGTCTGTCTGTCTGTCTGTCTGTCTGTCTGTCTGTCTGTCTGTCTGTCTGTCTGTGTCTCTGTCTGTCTGTCTGTCTGTCTGTCTGTCTGTCTGTCTGTCTGTCTGTCTGTCTGTCTGTCTGTCTGTCTGTCTGTCTGTCTGTCTGTCTGTCTGTCAAATCAAATCAAATCAAATCAAATTTATTTATATAGCCCTTCGTACATCAGCTGATATCTCAAAGTGCTGTACAGAAACCCAGCCTAAAACCCCAAACAGCAAACAATGCAGGTGTAAAAGCACGGTGGCTAGGAAAAACTCCCTAGAAAGGCCAAAACCTAGGAAGAAACCTAGAGAGGAACCGGGCTATGTGGGGTGGCCAGTCCTCTTCTGGCTGTGCCGGGTAGAGATTATAACAGAACATGACCAAGATGTTCAAATGTTCATAAATGACCAGCATGGTCAAATAATAATAAGGCAGAACAGTTGAAACTGGAGCAGCAGCACAGTCAGGTGGACTGGGGACAGCAAGGAGCCATCATGTCAGGTAGTCCTGGCGCACGGTCCTAGGGCTCAGGTCCTCCGAGAGAGAGAAAGAAAGAGAGAATTAGAGAGAGCATATGTGGGGTGGCCAGTCCTCTTCTGGCTGTGCCGGGTGGAGATTATAACAGAACGTGGCCAAGATGTTCAAATGTTCATAAATGACCAGCATGGTTGAATAATAGTAAGGCAGAATAGTTGAAACTGGAGCAGGAGCATGGCCAGGTGGACTGGGGACAGCAAGGAGTCCTCATGTCAGGTAGTCCTGGGACATGGTCCTAGGGCCCAGGCCAGTTGAAACTGGAGCAGCAGCATGGCCAGGTGGACTGGGGACAGCAAGGAGTCATCATGTCAGGTAGTCCTGGGGCATGGTCCTAGGGCTCAGGTCCTCCGAGAGAGAGAAAGAAAGAGAGAAGGAGAGAATTAGAGAACGCACACTTAGATTCACACAGGACACCTGAATAGGACAGGAGAAGTACTCCAGATAAACAAACTGACCCTAGCCCCCCGACTGGAGGCTGAGACAGGAGGGGTCAGGAGACACTGTGGCCCCATCCGAGGACACCCTCGGACAGGTCTGTCTGTCTGTCTGTCTGTCTGTCTGTCTGTCTGTCTGTCTGTCTGTCTGTCTGTCTGTCTGTCTGTCTGTCTGTCTGTCAAATCAAATCAAATCAAATCAAATCAAATTTATTTATATAGCCCTTCGTACATCAGCTGATATCTCAAAGTGCTGTACAGAAACCCAGCCTAAAACCCCAAACAGCAAACAATGCAGGTGTAAAAGCACGGTGGCTAGGAAAAACTCCCTAGAAAGGCCAAAACCTAGGAAGAAACCTAGAGAGGAACCGGGCTATGTGGGGTGGCCAGTCCTCTTCTGGCTGTGCCGGGTAGAGATTATAACAGAACATGACCAAGATGTTCAAATGTTCATAAATGACCAGCATGGTCAAATAATAATAAGGCAGAACAGTTGAAACTGGAGCAGCAGCACAGTCAGGTGGACTGGGGACAGCAAGGAGCCATCATGTCAGGTAGTCCTGGCGCACGGTCCTAGGGCTCAGGTCCTCCGAGAGAGAGAAAGAAAGAGAGAATTAGAGAGAGCATATGGGGTGGCCAGTCCTCTTCTGGCTGTGCCGGGTGGAGATTATAACAGAACGTGGCCAAGATGTTCAAATGTTCATAAATGACCAGCATGGTTGAATAATAGTAAGGCAGAATAGTTGAAACTGGAGCAGGAGCATGGCCAGGTGGACTGGGGACAGCAAGGAGTCCTCATGTCAGGTAGTCCTGGGACATGGTCCTAGGGCCCAGGCCAGTTGAAACTGGAGCAGCAGCATGGCCAGGTGGACTGGGGACAGCAAGGAGTCATCATGTCAGGTAGTCCTGGGGCATGGTCCTAGGGCTCAGGTCCTCCGAGAGAGAGAAAGAAAGAGAGAAGGAGAGAATTAGAGAACGCACACTTAGATTCACACAGGACACCTGAATAGGACAGGAGAAGTACTCCAGATAAACAAACTGACCCTAGCCCCCCGACTGGAGGCTGAGACAGGAGGGGTCAGGAGACACTGTGGCCCCATCCGAGGACACCCTCGGACAGGTCTGTCTGTCTGTCTGTCTGTCTGTCTGTCTGTCTGTCTGTCTGTCTGTCTGTCTGTCTGTCTGTCTGTCTGTCTGTCTGTCTGTCTGTCTGTCTGTCTGTCTGTCTGTCTGTCTGTCTGTCTGTGTCTCTGTCTGTCTGTCTGTCTGTCTGTCTGTCTGTCTGTCTGTCTGTCTGTCTGTCTGTCTGTCTGTCTGTCTGTCTGTCTGTCTGTCTGTCTGTCTGTCTGTCTGTCTGTCTGTCTGTCTGTCTGCCAGCCAGTGTGTGTGGACGTCAGTGTATGGTTTATGTATGTGTGTCCATCTGTCTTTCTCTCATTCGCTCCCTCTGTTGAGCTGATTACTCCCCCACCCATCTTTCCCCCCGTTTCCCCCCATCTCTTCCATTTTGTTCTCTGTCTCCTGTATCAGATGAACACTCGCTGTCTCTCTGAAGAAGCTCACAGGAACCACACCAACCCCTATCCCATCTACAGCGCCATAGAACTGGAGCACAAAAAACTGGGCTGCACTAAAGGTGACTGTTATGAGACGTTCATTCAAACTTCAGAGTTAAAATGAATGTTATTTGCGTAAAGCTCCTATTGCTTGATTCTGATACTCGGGTATCATCTTTGTAAAATGAGGTTCCAAGTGGAACGTTTCAGAGTTCCGAGTGCACTGTGAACGCAGCATCAATCAATCAAATGTATTTGTATTGAGCTTTTTACAAAGACAATTGTTTCAAAGTGTTTTACAACCAGAACAACACAAACAATATAAACAATTAATACAATATGAACAAACACTCTACTGTAGATACCCAAAAACCAAGCCAGGCATTAGTCTGAGTCCCAGTCGGCCTATGTTTAGAAGTAGTGCACTATATAGGGAATAGGGTGTAATTTCAGACAATTCTCCCCCACTGTTTAACTGAAGCGGTGTGGTTTGAGATGACCCCCCACGAGAGTGGCTTCTCCGGATTGGGAGCTTTCGTCCCCACTTCCTGTCTCAGGAGCCGGTTTGAAGGCGGGACTCTGATAGAGAAGAGGAAGGAAATGGACATGGTTCTGCTGCAAGGTGGGGCACGCACAGACACACACAGAAAGAAGCACATGCACACAACCACACAACCACGCAAACATACCCCCCCACACGCATACACACACACAACACACACACACACACACACACACACACACACACACACACACACACACACACACACACACACACACACACACACACACACACACACACACACACACACACACACACACACACACACACACACACACACACACACACACACACACACAAAACGTTGTCCCCAGTGTTGATATCATAGTTTTTTCCCCAAACTCTTACAGATGATTTGTTGCTGTTTGTTTGTTGTTGCTGGGCAGGTATCTGTGGGAGTGCCATTGCAGATTGGCAGAGGAACATTGCGGAGGTATTAAAATGGATCTGGGACTTACTGCGAGGTAAGCTTCAACGCAGCATGCTAGTTAGCCTGCAAGGCTAGTGTGTAAGATTGTAATTTTTTTTTTGGTGGGGGGGTCATTGAAACAATGTTCCCTTTGCATTCATTTGTGATAAATATCTTAAATGTTTTTAATTAGGTAAGACTTCTTGCAATACGGTAGTCTTTCACCCCTCCCCTTACTCCCAACCAACCAGACGATAAAACATCCATCAGACAATGTTAGGGAGAAAATGTAAAAGAAAAGTCAAGAAGAAAGAATTAAAATGAACATAGTGCCTGTATGTATAATTACAACCCAGGAACAGACCCAGTACAGAAACACAAAGAAACTGTCATGCAGGTGAAAGAGGACCCAAAAGCGACTTAACAGAAACAGAGTTTATTCAAGTCCAAACAGAAAACGACAAATCCTGAATCCTTAACAGGAAATGTCCAAACAGGGAATAACAGAAATCCTCTAGTCTGTAGAGGGGAATAACAGGAGAAGCGGCCACAGACTGCAGGTCGCTTCGGGTAGGCGCAGGCCGTAGCTGACAGAGACACCTGCTCACACGCAGCATCTGAAGAAGGCAAAAACACGACAGGACAGGGCGATACACAATCACAGCACGGTGAATTCTAAACAAGGAACCGACGGGACAGGAACGGAACACAAAGGAAGAAATAGGGACTCTAATCAGGGGAAAGGATCGGGAACAGGTGTGGGAAGACTAAATGATGATTAGGGGAATAGGAACAGCTGGGAGCAGGAACGGAACGATAGAGAGAAGAGAGAGCGAGAGAGTGAGAGAGGGAGGGGGAGAGAGAGGGATAGAAAGAGGGAAAGAACCTAATAAGACCAGCAGAGGGAAACGAATAGAATGGGGAGCACAGGGACAAGACATGATAATAAATGACAAACATGACAGTACCCCCCACTCACCGAGCGCCTCCTGGCGCACTCGAGGAGGAATCCTGGTGGCAACGGAGGAAATCATCGATGAGTGAACGGTCCAGCACGTCCCGAGACGGAACCCAACTCCTCTCCTCAGGACCGTAACCCTCCCAATCCACTAAGTATTGGACCCCGTCCCCGAGAACGCATGTCCATGATCTTATGTACCTTGTAAATAGGTGCGCTCTCGACAAGGACGGGGAGGGGGAGGGAAGACGAACGGGGTGCGAAGAAAGGGCTTAACACAGGAGACATGGAAGACAGGATGGACGCGACGAAGATGTCGCGGAAGAAGCAGTCGCACAGCGACAGGATTGACGACCTGGGAGACACGGAACGGACCAATGAACCGCGGAGTCAACTTACGAGAAGCTGTCGTAAGAGGAAGGTTGCGAGTGGAAAGCCACACTCTCTGGCCGCAACAATACCTTGGACTCTTAATCCTGCGTTTATTGGCGGCTCTCACAGTCTTCCCGCAGACAAAGGCAGACCGGTAATGAAGTCTAAGGCGATGTGAGACCATGGTCGAGAAGGAATGGGGAGCGGTCTGAGACGACCGGCAGGAGGAGAGTTACCCGACTTAGTCTGCGCGCAGTCCGAACAAGCAGCCACGAAACGGCGCGTGTCACGCTCCTGAGTCGGCCACCAAAAGCGCTGGCGAATAGACGCAAGAGTGCCTCGAACACCGGGATGACCAGCTAACTTGGCAGAGTGAGCCCACTGAAGAACAGCCAGACGAGTGGAAACAGGAACGAAAGGAGGTTACTAGGACAAGCGCGCGACGCAGTGTGCGTGAGTGCTTGCTTAACCTGTCTTTCAATTCCCAGACTGTTAACCCGACAACACGCCCATAAGGAAGAATCCCCCTCGGGATCAGTAGAAGCCACAGAAGAACTAAACAGACGGGATAAGGCATCAGGCTTGGTGTTCTTGCTACCCGGACGGTAAGAAATCACAAACTCGAAACGAGCGAAAAACAACGCCCAACGAGCTTGACGGGCATTAAGTCGTTTGGCAGAACGGATGTACTCAAGGTTCTTATGGTCTGTCCAAACGACAAAAGGAACGGTCGCCCCCTCCAACCACTGTCGCCATTCGCCTAGGGCTAAGCGGATGGCGAGCAGTTCACGGTTACCCACATCATAGTTGCGCTCAGATGGCGACAGGCGATGAGAAAAATAAGCGCAAGGATGAACCTTATCGTCAGACTGGAAGCGCTGGGATAGAATGGCTCCCACGCCTACCTCTGAAGCGTCCAACCTCGACAATGAATTGTCTAGTGACGTCAGGAGTAACGAGGATAGGAGCGGACGTAAAACGTTCTTTTAGAAGATCAAAAGCTCCCTGGGCGGAACCGGACCACTTAAAACACGTCTTGACAGAAGTAAGAGCTGTGAGAGGGGCAGCAACTTGACCGAAATTACGAATGAAACGCCGATAGAAATTAGCGAAACCTAAAAAGCGCTGCAACTCGACACGTGACCTTGGAACGGGCCAATCACTGACAGCTTGGACCTTAGCGGAATCCATCTGAATGCCTTCAGCGGAAATAACGGAACCGAGAAAAGTAACGGAGGAGACATGAAAAGAGCACTTCTCAGCCTTTACGTAGAGACAATTCTCTAAAAGGCGCTGTAGAACACGTCGAACGTGCTGAACATGAATCTCGAGTGACGGAGAAAAAATCAGGATATCGTCAAGATAGACAAAAACAAAGATGTTCAGCATGTCTCTCAGAACATCATTAACTAATGCCTGAAAAACAGCTGGCGCATTGGCGAGACCGAACGGCAGAACCCGGTACTCAAAATGCCCTAACGGAGTGTTAAACGCCGTTTTCCACTCGTCCCCTCTCTGATGCGCACGAGATGGTAAGCGTTACGAAGGTCCAACTTAGTAAAGCACCTGGCTCCCTGCAGAATCTCGAAGGCTGATGACATAAGGGGAAGCGGATAACGATTCTTAACCGTTATGTCATTCAGCCCTCGATATCCACGCAGGGGCGCAGAGTACCGTCCTTCTTCTTAACAAAAAGAACCCCGCCCCGGCCGGAGAGGAAGAAGGCACTATGGTACCGGCGTCAAGAGACACAGACAAATAATCCTCGAGAGCCTTACGTTCGGGAGCCGACAGAGAGTATAGTCTACCTCGAGGAGGAGTGGTCCCCGGAAGGAGATCAATACTACAATCATACGACCGGTGAGGAGGAAGGGAGTTGGCTCGGGACCGACTGAAGACCGTGCGCAGATCATGATATTCCTCCGGCACTCCTGTCAAATCGCCAGGTTCCTCCTGAGAAGTAGGGACAGAAGAAACGGGAGGGATGGCAGACATTAAACACTTCACATGACAAGAAACGTTCCAGGATAGGATAGAATTGCTAGACCAATTAATAGAAGGATTATGACATACTAGCCAGGGATGACCCAAAACAACAGGTGTAAACGGTGAACGGAAAATCAAAAAGAAATAGTCTCACTGTGGTTACCAGATACTGTGAGAGTTAAAGGTAGTGTCTCAAATTTGATACTGGGAAGATGACTACCATCTAAGGCAAACATGGGCGTAGGCTTGACTAACGGTCTGAAAGGAATGTTATGTTTCCGAACCCATGCTTCGTCCATGAAACAACCCTCAGCCCCAGAGTCAATCAAGGCACTGCATGTAGCACCCGAACCGGTCCAGCGTAGATGGACCGACATAGTAGTACAAGATCTAGATGAAGAGACCTGAGTAGTAGCGCTCACCAGTAGCCCTCCGCTTACTGATGGGCTCTGGCCTCTTACTGGACATGAATTAACAAAATGTCCAGCAACTCCGCAATAGAGGCACAGGCGGTTGGTGATCCTCCGTTCCCTCTCCTTAGTCGAGGTGCGAATCCCTCCCAGCTGCATGGGCTCAGTCTCAAAGCCAGAGGAGGGAGATGGTTGCGATGCGGAGCAGGGAAACACCGTTGATGCGAGCTCTCTTCCACGAGCCCGGTGACGAAGATCTACCCGTCGTTCTATGCGGATGGCGAGAGCAATCAAAGAGTCCACATCTGAAGGAACCTCCCGGGAGAGAATCTCATCCTTAACCACTGCGTGGAGTCCCTCCAGAAAACGAGCGAGCAGCGCCGGCTCGTTCCACTCACTAGAGGCAGCAAGAGTGCGAAACTCAATAGAATAATCCGTTATGGACCGTTCACCTTGGCATAAGGAAGCCAGGACCCTAGAAGCCTCCCTACCAAAAACTGAACGGTCAAAAACCCGAATCATCTCCTCTTTAAAGTTCTGGAACTTGTTAGAGCAATCAGCCCTTGCCTCCCAGATAGCTGTGCCCCATTCTCGAGCCCGGCCAGTAAGGAGTGAAATGACGTAAGCAACCCGAGCTCTCTCTCTAGAGTATGTGTTGGGTTGGAGAGAGAACACAATCTCACACTGCGTGAGAAAGGAGCGGCACTCAGTGGGCTGCCCGGAGTAGCAAGGTGGGTTATTAACCCTAGGTTCTGGAGGCTCGGCAGGCCAGGAAGTAACAGGTGGCACGAGACGTAGACTCTGGAACTGTCCAGAGAGGTCGGAAACCTGAGCGGCCAGGTTCTCCACGGCATGGCGAGCAGCAGACAATTCCTGCTCGTGTCTGCCGAGCATGGCTCCTTGATCTTGACGGCAGTGTAACGAGCGTCTGAGTCGCTGTCCATTCCTTGGTCGGTTCCTTCTGTCATGCAGGTGAAAGAGGACCCAAAAGCGACTTAACAGAAACAGAGTTTATTCAAGTCCAAACAGAAAACGACAAATCCTGAATCCTTAACAGGAAATGTCCAAACAGGGAATAACAGAAATCCTCTAGTCTGTAGAGGGGAATAACAGGAGAAGCGGCCACAGACTGCAGGTCGCTTCGGGTAGGCGCAGGCCGTAGCTGACAGAGACACCTGCTCACACGCAGCATCTGAAGAAGGCAAAAACACGACAGGACAGGGCGATACACAATCACAGCACGGTGAATTCTAAACAAGGAACCGACGGGACAGGAACGGAACACAAAGGAAGAAATAGGGACTCTAATCAGGGGAAAGGATCGGGAACAGGTGTGGGAAGACTAAATGATGATTAGGGGAATAGGAACAGCTGGGAGCAGGAACGGAACGATAGAGAGAAGAGAGAGCGAGAGAGTGAGAGAGGGAGGGGGAGAGAGAGGGATAGAAAGAGGGAAAGAACCTAATAAGACCAGCAGAGGGAAACGAATAGAATGGGGAGCACAGGGACAAGACATGATAATAAATGACAAACATGACAGAAACAACAATGAAGAGAATCACCTTCAATCAAATACACAAACATAAAACAATACTACAAAAAAATACTACACCATAAACTAGAGGACAATAC
>NW_025750046.1:0-21151 GCF_021184085.1 Oncorhynchus gorbuscha | reverse complement strand
AAGTACTTATTTATATCTTATATAAGCAATAACGGACATACTTTTCTCTGTATGTATTTTTGAATTACTTTCAGTATTACACCAATGCAAATTAAAATGTCAATATGAACAATGAGGAATTTAAGAAAATATTTACTTGTTGGTGTACATGAATATGTTTGAATTACTACCCAAGAGGGAGCAGGATTTGTCGGGAACTTATGCCTCTATTTGGACCATGTAATTCAGTATGGAGAGCATATTTCATTGGAAGGTCAGCTAACTGAATGATACACAATAGCGTCTGGAGCAGAATCCCAGGCCTGGCATTCCCAGGAGATGTGTGCACGGCGCCTATTGACTTTTAAATGAGCTGCGTTTGACATTGACCTTTTTGTACACCAGAGACAGAATACTAACAGACTGGTGTAATTCATTCAGGGCATGGCGATGTAGAGGAACTTATTCACAGAGATCCCACTGATACCTCTCTATGAAGAGCAGCTACAGATTAGATCAGCCCTCCTTGATTTCTCTATGCTCTGTGTTATAGAGTGTGGTCATCAAGCTCTCTGGACTGAATTAAAGCACACGCAGAATGAGCAGACAACAACAGGATCATGTGATCCTGAGAGGAGGGGAAATGTAGCGAGTGAAGTTGACGTTCATCATCTAGATGAACTAGAGGAACAAACAGCAACAACCCATAACCCAAATATTCCAAACGTGGGGTCAGTGGTTTGATTGTACTGTCATTGAGTCATAGACAGTGTCCCAAATGGCACCCTATTCCCTATATAGTGCACTCATTTTGATCAGGGCCCATATGGGGCTTCTATAGAGAATAGTGTGCCCTTTGAGGTGCACCAAAGCCCCCAGGCGGGAGGTATAATGTCAGTGTTGGTGAAGGATCTCTCTGCAGCTCTACTGTATGCAGTGTTATGATGAAATATCCCCCAGGGTTCACAGTCAAGGTTCTGATCGTATTCTCACCCAGAGAGGATTTTAAAAATGTATCTTCACATAGAAAAGAGCATGCAGCTCCACAGAGATGAAACTAGTAGCCCATGTAATAATGATCATCAACTATATATAACTAACCATTTCATAATGTTCCGTTTAAAGATTATCAATATTATTGTTTGACATTGCTGATGTATACGGGGTGTTGTGGCTTGGGAAGGTGGGAGGTGGTGGTAAAATCACAAAGACGCCTCAAACTGATGAGATGACAGTTGCCTGCTGCAGATCAAGGCTACGGCGTCTGTTGGCCTTGTTCCTTAGTTCTCAACATCAAAATAATTTCTGGGTAACATTTATGTACCTTATTTAAATGGTCAAAAATAAACAAAAATAGCTTCTTACCATCTTAGCAAAATGCAATTTCTCAAGCAATCATTTTGCTAGGACTGTCTGGGAGTGGTCTGAGAGAGGGTCATAATTGGAGGAGCCTAATGGGAGGGATGTGTAACCTGAAAATGTCCTGTTATTGGCAGAGAGGAGAACAAACCCTTTGTTATTAGTCTATTAACTTATACAGCATGGTGATGTCACCAGGCGGTCCAAAAACCCCAACCAGCCACACAAGCTGACATTTCAGGAGGTCTTTTCAAACAGCTCTTTCACTAAAAGTGAATTATCATAATTCTCCCAATTTCACAGTATTATTCCAACCTCATAGTGTGGAAATGTATACAAAAACACAAGTAAAATCTAGTTTTTGACTGCACTGGGCCTTTAAAACCACACACCTGTGTGAAACGGATATGACTGACGCACATTTTGTGTTGTTAAACTCATTAAATTACACACTTCTATGAGCACATTCACCAATTAACGTCACCACAGTAATCTTTAGTTGGAGTCCCACATAGAAGGATTCTGTCTTCTCACCCGGCACCCAACGCACTCCGACGCAAATAGCTGTTGTCTTGCACTTAATTCCTTCCTGGGAGCCAAAGTGGCTTCTACACTGTCAGGCTACAACAACAGAACAGCCAGCAGATGGAAGATTGATTCTGTGGGTTTGTTGTATCCTCCACGGGGAAATGAAGCCTTCCCTCCGCGCTTTAGGGCTGTATCCCAAATTGGCAACCTATTCCCTCCCTACATAGTGCACTACCTTGGACCAGAAGTAGTCCAAAAGTAGTGCACTATATAGAGAATAGGGTGCCATTTGGGACACAGCCTAGGTCTTCATCTGCCTCCTCTCTTCCCCCCATTAGCGTGCGGCGGCGGCAGCTAGGCAGTGATTATGTGACGGGAAAATGAGGGGGTGCCCAGGATGTTGGGGAGGAAATGGCAGGGTGTACAGCCTGGCCCAGCAGGGGGAATGTCATAGAGAGGCATGTTAAAGGCCACACAGGGCACCTGGTTAAGGCCAATGAGGGCATCGGGCTGGGGCACAGATGCTTTTAGGGAACTGGAGTAAAGCTGGTCTTGTTTGTTGTTGTACTTGGCTCCATGCAAAGTGAGCAGATAGTGATATTTGATCGATTTTTGTTTGGTGAAAGAGCAACCTTGAGGATGCAGACTGAATATTTAAGGCATTATTTCTGAGAGAGGATTTTGTATTTTAGTTACGAAATATTAAACAAAAAAAGTTGTTTTTTAAAAATATGAGTGTTGACGTCAACGTCTGTGTTCATCGCTTCACCATGAGATAGTAGTTTCAGATTATAGATCAGTGTGAAGGAACCCCTTGACCATGAGATAGTAGTTTCAGATTATGGATCAGCGTGAAGGAACCCCTTGACCATGAGATAGTAGTTTCAGATTATGGATCAGCGTGAAGGAACCCCTTGACCATGAGATAGTAGTTTCAGATTATAGATCAGTGTGAAGGAACCCCTTGACCATGAGATAGTAGTTTCAGATTATAGATCAGTGTGAAGGAACCCCTTGACCATGAGATAGTAGTTTCAGATTATGGATCAGCGTGAAGGAACCCCTTGACCATGAGATAGTAGTTTCAGATTATGGATCAGCGTGAAGGAACCCCTTGACCATGAGATAGTAGTTTCAGATTATGGATCAGCGTGAAGGAATCCCTTGACCATGAGATAGTAGTTTCAGATTATAGATCAGCGTGAAGGAACCCCTTGACCATGAGATAGTAGTTTCAGATTATGGATCAGCGTGAAGGAACCCTTGACCATGAGATAGTAGTTTCAGATTATAGATCAGCGTGAAGGAACCCTTTGACCATGAGATAGTAGTTTCAGATTATAGATCAGCGTGAAGGAACCCCTTGACCATGAGATAGTAGTTTCAGATTATAGATCAGTGTGAAGGAACCCCTTGACCATGAGATAGTAGTTTCAGATTATGGATCAGCGTGAAGGAACCCCTTGACCATGAGATAGTAGTTTCAGATTATGGATCAGCGTGAAGGAACCCCTTGACCATGAGATAGTAGTTTCAGATTATGGATCAGCGTGAAGGAACCCCTTGACCATGAGATAGTAGTTTCAGATTATAGATCAGTGTGAAGGAACCCCTTGACCATGAGATAGTAGTTTCAGATTATAGATCAGCGTGAAGGAACCCCTTGACCATGAGATAGTAGTTTCAGATTATGGATCAGCGTGAAGGAACCCCTTGACCATGAGATAGTAGTTTCAGATTATAGATCAGTGTGAAGGAACCCCTTGACCATGAGATAGTAGTTTCAGATTATAGATCAGCGTGAAGGAACCCCTTGACCATGAGATAGTAGTTTCAGATTATAGATCAGCGTGAAGGAACCCCTTGACCATGAGATAGTAGTTTCAGATTATGGATCAGCGTGAAGGAACCCTTTGCACATGCGCAGACGCTGTGCGACGGTGAGAACCAAGTCTTGCATCTCACTCGTCTCAGTTCTGCGGTGCCGCGGCATTTCTCCGAGTTTAACTATGTATCCGCACGTCTTTCCAAAGAAACTCAACTCACTGTATTCATACAAAAAAAACATTTCATTTATTATTAAACATTTCAAAAGGACTGTAAGAAATGAAACGCATAAAGACTGATGAGAGAGAAGAGCAGTGACTTGGTATTGCTTTTGTTTCCTTTCTGAAATAATATTTGTTAGTACATGCTGATTTGGGCGTTGTAGCGACATGTAGAAAACCACTACTTCACAAGGAAATGCTTTTTGTTACATGCATATTTTACTTGGTGGTCAATCCATGGCTTTACCACATCATGCAGACCAGTTCCTAACCTATTGGAACCCCACGGCAGGTAAAAAGGACAGAAATTATATCCTATTCCCTACATAGTACACTACCTGGTCAAAAGTAGTGCACAACAAGCAAATAAATAAGTATATTATCATAATAATAAATACTTCTCCAATCTCCATGTCCAACCAGGGAACGCACAACATACTACAGTATATCGATGGAATCTATAGTACATGACCTGCCTCAAAACACCATACACACCATAGATATAGAAGTGTTTCACCTCTGTGATACACACGTTACACATCAGGGGAATCCACAACAGGAGAACTGGTGGTGCTACTGAAGAACCTCTATATCAGGGTCTGATCTCTTTTCTAAACCACTGAAACAACCACTGAATCACCAAGAGGATTCTCTACAACAGGATACAGCATCCTGCAGGTGGATGGCTCATAGACATGTACAGTTTATTAGCCATTTCTAAAAGATTAACTAATACTGCCACTGAAAGAAAAAGGCAAAGGCGTTTTAACTGGACAAGAATGTTCAAAGGCAAAAGTGTTGACTTGGTGTATTGCTGTTTCTTCATAGTGCAGATACAGAGACATGACAGGCAAAGGATCTGATGCCTCAAGCTACGTCTCTGATTTTCCACAGCTAAGACCAAACATCGAAGTTCCACCAGCTAAGTCCATAACTGTGACATAACCCTTCTACTACTGTTGAGGATGGTTTATTACATAATCTGTAACTGTAACATAACCCTTCTACTGTTGAGAATGGTTTATTACATTATCTATAACATAACCCTTCTACTGTTGAGGATGGTTTATTACATTATCTGTAACTGTAACAAAACCCTTCTACTGTTGAGAATGGTTTATTACATTATCTGTAACTGTAACTTAACCCTTCTACTGTTGAGAATGGTTTATTACATTATCTATAACATAACCCTTCTACTGTTGAGAATGGATTATTACATTATCTATAACATAACCCTTCTACTGTTGAGAATGGCTTATTACATTATCTATAACATAACCCTTCTACTGTTGAGAATGGTTTATTACATTATCTGTAACTGTAACAAAACCCTTCTACTGTTGAGAATGGTTTATTACATTATTTGTAACTGTAACATAACCCTTCTACTGTTGAGAATGGTTTATTACATTATCTATACCTGTAAAATAACCCTTCTACTGTTGAGAATGGTTTGTTACATTATCTATAACTGTAACAAAACCCTTCTACTGTTGAGGATGGTTTATTACATTATCTATAACTGTAACAACACCCTTCTGCTATTGGAATGGTTTATTACATTATCTATAACTGTAAAATAACCCTTCTACTGTTGAGAATGGTTTATTACATTATCTATAACTGTAAAATAACCCTTCTACTGTTGAGAATGGTTTGTTACATTATCTATAACTGTAAAATAACCCTTCTACTGTTGAGAATGGTTTGTTACATTATCTATAACTGTAAAATAACCCTTCTACTGTTGAGAATGGTTTGTTACATTATCTATAACTGTAACAAAACCCTTCTACTGTTGAGGATAGTTTATTACATAATCTGTAACTGTAACATAACCCTTCTGCTGTCGAGGAAGGTTTTATTACCTCACACTACTCAGAAATATTTTGAATGATCTTTTTTTCAGTATTTGGAAGTGACATTTAGGCAACACACACACACACACACACACACACACACACACACACACACACACACACACACACACACACACACACACACACACACACACACACACACACACACACACACACACACACACACACACACACACACACACACACACACACACACACACACACACACTAATATTGTTGTTTAAATCCATTTAGCTTAACAGCAGTCCAGTGTGTGGTGGTCATGCACTGGAGGTCTGTCAAGTGTAGTGTCCTGGTGTTCAAGTCCCCAGAAGGTTGATGCTTTCATTCATTGTGTGTAGATAGATAATCAGGGAGTGGTCACCTGTTTGGAAGCAGATAACAACAACCTGAAGGTATCAATACAGAGTGACTGAAGCAGGGTCCATATTCATAAAGCGTCTCAGAGTAGGATCACTGGTGTAGTGGAGGGTAAAAGCAATGTACCCACATTTTTAGGGGGAGGGCCCCAACAATGTAACCACCTTTTTTAGGGGGAGGGCCCCAACAATGTAACCACCTTTTTTAGGGGGAGGGCCCCAACAATGTACCCACCTTTTTGGGGGGAGAGCCCCAACAATGTACCCACCTTTTTGGGGGGAGGGCCCCAACAATGTACCCACATTTTGCGGAAAAATGCATTGAAAGAATAGGAAGCGTTACTTTTTTCACTGCGACCAGCAATCCAAGTTCATCCACCTATTAATCTACCAGGACATCACTGAGTAGGAGTGCTGATCTAGGTCCCTGACCATTCATTATGATCCAAAAGGCTAAACAAATCCTAGATCAGAACTCCTACTCTGGGATCCTTTGATCAATACGGGTCCAGATCTATTTGTTAAACTGAGAAGCTTTTGGTTCCCTCTGCTCCATCGTTGCTCAGTATTCCAGTATGCCTTTTGGCGCCATCTAGTGGTTGGCCAGCGCCACACAGTCATCTCTCTGTCGGCTCTGTCCAACCCTATCCCTCTGGCTTTTGTTCCAGTCCTGCATTAACCCACCTAATTCAACTCATCAAAGTCCTGCTGTGTGAGCAGCTGATTAATAGAATCGTGTGTGTGTGTGTGTGTGTGTGTGTGTGTGTGTGTGTGTGTGTGTGTGTGTGTGTGTGTGTGTGTGTGTGTGTGTGTGTGTGTGTGTGTGTGTGTGTGTGTGTGTGTGTGTGTGTGTGTGTGTGTGTGTGTGTGTGTGTGTGTGTGTGTGTGTGTGTGTGTGTGTGTTAGAGCTGGGCTCTGTAGTGTTGGCCAACCCATGCTTCTTTATGAGTCCTGAGGGGTCCTGAGGGGTGTTTCCAGAGACTAGTTGGTACCCTTCTCCTTGGTGGTCTGACTTCGAGGGGTGGAGGGAGGTAGGCTCAGAGAGTGTATGTGGTCTATCTACACACGGGGTTCCAGTCTGTGGGACAGTTCAAACAGAGTCTGCTGATTGTCAATGACGTGAAGGTAGTCGACATAGGCCTGCACCTCCGGACTGCTCTTCTGGGGCATCCCGTTCCCTAGAGGTAAACCACAGTAAATACACACACACACACACACACACACACACACACACACACACACACACACACACACACACACACACACACACACACACACACACACACACACACACACACACACACACACACACACACACACACACACACACACACACACACACACACACACACACACACACACACACACACACATGCTAGCTGAGCATTATCCATGACAGAAGATAGTTGTTGGTACACAGTCTTCATTACTGTGAGTGGCTGTGTACCGTGGGGGGTTCTCAGCATTAATGACTCAATCAATTTACTATAGTAACATATAATGTTGTTATTGATGAACTGATGATCTAATTGGATACTGTTATTCTGCTGACTGCTGTAGTTGAGTCATCTTTACTGTACAACAACTGTAGAAAGTCAACACTGTGACCTGTCTACTGTTTTATAGTGTCTGACTAGAGGAAGTCAACACTGTGACCTGTCTACTGTTTTATAGTGTCTGACTAGAGGAAGTCAACACTGTGACCTGTCTACTATTTTATAGTGGCTGACTGTAGAAAGTCAACACTGTGACCTGTCTACTGTGTTATAGTGGATGACTGTAGAAAGTCAACACTGTGACCTGTCTACTGTGTTATAGTGGCTGACTATAGGAAGTCAACACTGTGACCTGTCTACTGTGTTATAGTGGATGACTGTAGAAAGTCAACACTGTGACCTGTCTACTGTGTTATAGTGGCTGACTGTAGAAAGTCAACACTGTGACCTGTCTACTGTGTTATAGTGGCTGACTGTAGAAAGTCAACACTGTGACCTGTCTACTGTTTTATAGTGGCTGACTATAGGAAGTCAACACTGTGACCTGTCTACTGTGTTATAGTGGATGACTGTAGAAAGTCAACACTGTGACCTGTCTACTGTGTTATAGTGGCTGACTGTAGAAAGTCAACACTGTGACCTGTCTACTGTTTTATAGTGGCTGACTGTAGAAAGTCAACACTGTGACCTGTCTACTGTGTTATAGTGGCTGATTGTAGAAAGTCAACACTGTGACCTGTCTACTGTGTTATAGTGGCTGACTGTAGAAAGTCAACACTGTGACCTGTCTACTGTGTTATAGTGGCTGACTGTAGAAAGTCAACACTGACCTGTCTACTGTGTTATAGTGGCTGACTATAGGAAGTCAACACTGTGACCTGTCTACTATTTTATAGTGGCTGACTGTAGAAAGTCAACACTGTGACCTGTCTACTGTGTTATAGTGGATGACTGTAGAAAGTCAACACTGTGACCTGTCTACTGTGTTATAGTGGCTGACTATAGGAAGTCAACACTGTGACCTGTCTACTATTTTATAGTGGCTGACTGTAGAAAGTCAACACTGTGACCTGTCTACTGTGTTATAATGGCTTACTATAGGAAGTCAACACTGTGACCTGTCTACTGTGTTATAGTGGCTGACTGTAGAAAGTCAACACTGTGACCTGTCTACTATTTTATAGTGGCTGACTGTAGAAAGTCAACACTGTGACCTGTCTACTGTGTTATAGTGGCTGACTGTAGAAAGTCAACACTGTGACCTGTCTACTGTGTTATAGTGGCTGACTATAGGAAGTCAACACTGTGACCTGTCTACTGTGTTATAGTGGATGACTGTAGAAAGTCAACACTGTGACCTGTCTACTGTGTTATAGTGGCTGACTGTAGAAAGTCAACACTGTGACCTGTCTACTGTGTTATAGTGGCTGACTGTAGAAAGTCAACACTGTGACCTGTCTACTGTTTTATAGTGGCTGACTATAGGAAGTCAACACACCTGTCTACTGTGTTATAGTGGATGACTGTAGAAAGTCAACACTGTGACCTGTCTACTGTGTTATAGTGGCTGACTGTAGAAAGTCAACACTGTGACCTGTCTACTGTTTTATAGTGGCTGACTGTAGAAAGTCAACACTGTGACCTGTCTACTGTGTTATAGTGGCTGACTGTAGAAAGTCAACACTGTGACCTGTCTACTGTGTTATAGTGGCTGATTGTAGAAAGTCAACACTGTGACCTGTCTACTGTGTTATAGTGGCTGACTGTAGAAAGTCAACACTGTGACCTGTCTACTGTGTTATAGTGGCTGACTGTAGAAAGTCAACACTGACCTGTCTACTGTGTTATAGTGGCTGACTATAGGAAGTCAACACTGTGACCTGTCTACTATTTTATAGTGGCTGACTGTAGAAAGTCAACACTGTGACCTGTCTACTGTGTTATAGTGGATGACTATAGAAAGTCAACACTGTGACCTGTCTACTGTGTTATAGTGGCTGACTGTAGAAAGTCAACACTGTGACCTGTCTACTATTTTATAGTGGCTGACTGTAGAAAGTCAACACTGTGACCTGTCTACTGTGTTATAATGGCTTACTATAGGAAGTCAACACTGTGACCTGTCTACTATTTTATAGTGGCTGACTGTAGAAAGTCAACACTGTGACCTGTCTACTGTGTTATAGTGGCTGACTGTAGAAAGTCAACACTGTGACCTGTCTACTGTGTTATAGTGGCTGACTATGAAAAGTCAACACTGTGACCACTGTCTACTGTGTTATAGTGGATGACTGTAGAAAGTCAACATGTGACCTGTCTACTGTGTTATAGTGGCTGACTGTAGAAAGTCAACACTGTGACCTGTCTACTGTGTTATAGTGGCTGACTGTAGAAAGTCAACACTGTGACCTGTCTACTGTTTTATAGTGGCTGACTATAGGAAGTCAACACTGTGACCTGTCTACTGTGTTATAGTGGATGACTGTAGAAAGTCAACACTGTGACCTGTCTACTGTGTTATAGTGGCTGACTGTAGAAAGTCAACACTGTGACCTGTCTACTGTTTTATAGTGGCTGACTGTAGAAAGTCAACACTGTGACCTGTCTACTGTTTTATAGTGGCTGACTGAGAAAGTCAACACTGTGACCTGTCTACTGTGTTATAGTGGCTGATTGTGAAAGTCAACACTGTGACCTGTCTACTGTGTTATAGTGGCTGACTGTAGAAAGTCAACACTGTGACCTGTCTACTGTGTTATAGTGGCTGACTGTAGAAAGTCAACACTGACCTGTCTACTGTGTTATAGTGGCTGACTATAGGAAGTCAACACTGTGACCTGTCTACTATTTTATAGTGGCTGACTGTAGAAAGTCAACACTGTGACCTGTCTACTGTGTTATAGTGGATGACTATAGAAAGTCAACACTGTGACCTGTCTACTGTGTTATAGTGGCTGACTGTAGAAAGTCAACACTGTGACCTGTCTACTGTGTTATAGTGGATGACTGTAGAAAGTCAACACTGTGACCTGTCTACTGTGTTATAATGGCTTACTATAGGAAGTCAACACTGTGACCTGTCTACTATTTTATAGTGGCTGACTGTAGAAAGTCAACACTGTGACCTGTCTACTGTGTTATAGTGGATGACTGTAGAAAGTCAACACTGTGACCTGTCTACTGTGTTATAGTGGATGACTGTAGAAAGTCAACACTGTGACCTGTCTACTGTGTTATAGTGGCTGACTGTAGAAAGTCAACACTGTGACCTGTCTACTGCGAGTAAGTAATGACATGAGTATGGAGGTTCAAGGATAGCTCATCAAAGTTGATGGTCATTGGTGATCTAAGACTGTGTGAGAGTAAGACCCACACACACACACACACACACACTTCACCCACCCATGTGATCCTCCTGACAGTGTCTGATGAGACGCACCGTGTCGGCTATCATGTGCTGCAAGAGGAGATGGACACCATACACATCAAATACACATCCATCACATATTTTAGATGACCTGGTTTCTGCGTTATAGACTGTCAGTGTCTTGAAGAAACACTGGGTACACTGACATGTTCAACCCCTTCCGTCATACTGGAGCGACTTACCAGCTTTTCAAAATTCACCAGGTTATCCAGAAACGTTTTGTTGCCCTCGTGAATGAAAGTGATATCTACTGAAAGGGAACAATGTAGCAGAGTTCAAATATTGAGTGCTAGTTCGTGATTTAAGTTCAGCTCACAATATTTCTGTCTGCATTACAGACCACTGCAGGGTTCAGGAGGCAGTGATGACAGTAACATTACAGACCACTGCAGGGTTCAGGAGGCAGTGATGACAGTAACATTACAGACCACTGCAGGGTTCAGGAGGCAGTGATGACAGTAACATTACAGACCACTGCAGGGTTCAGGAGGCAGTGATGACAGTAACATTACAGACCACTGCAGGGTTCAGGAGGCAGTGATGACAGTAACATTACAGACCACTGCAGGGTTCAGGAGGCAGTGATGACAGTAACATTACAGACCACTGCAGGGTTCAGGAGGCAGTGATGACAGTAACATTACAGACCACTGCAGGGTTCAGGAGGCAGTGATGACAGTAACATTACAGACCACTGCAGGGTTCAGGAGGCAGTGATGACAGTAACATTACAGACCACTGCAGGGTTCAGGAGGCAGTGATGACAGTAACATTACAGACCACTGCAGGGTTCAGGAGGCAGTGATGACAGTAACATTACAGACCACTGCAGGGTTCAGGAGGCAGTGATGACAGTAACATTACAGACCACTGCAGGGTTCAGGAGGCAGTGATGACAGTAACATTACAGACCACTGCAGGGTTCAGGAGGCAGTGATGACAGTAACATTACAGACCACTGCAGGGTTCGGAGGCAGTGATGACAGTAACATTACAGACCACTGCAGGGTTTAGGAGGCAGTGATGACAGTAACATTACAGACCACTGCAGGGTTCAGGAGGCAGTGATGACAGTAACATTACAGACCACTGCAGGGTTCAGGAGGCAGTGATGACAGTAACATTACAGACCACTGCAGGGTTCAGGAGGCAGTGATGACAGTAACATTACAGACCACTGCAGGGTTTAGGAGGCAGTGATGACAGTAACATTACAGACCACTACAGGGTTCAGGAGGCAGTGATGACAGTAACATGCAGTGTTTTCTGAGTCTAGGCACCTTTCAGTAGCAGAGGAAGGAAAGGGATCTTGGGCGTTCTTGGTCTTCTTGAAAGCGTCCCTGTAGGCTTTGTGGTTGAGAGAGGGGTCCTGTGAAGACATGTTGAGACAGATTGATGTGTGACGCTTGTCTTTGGGGAGAAAACAGGTTGAGTTGCAGCCAACATCTTCCCTATATAGTGAATACTTATGACCAGGGCCCAGGGATTAGGTCAAAGGTAGTGCACTATGTAAGGCATAGGGTGCCTGTTTTGGGACTCGAACATGTGCACTGCAGAAGCCCTCACAACCCCTTAACATCTGTCACTATGTCCCAAGATGACCAGACCTAGTGATAATGAATAAAGCCTCAGTGATAATGAATAAAGCCTCCTGCTTTTATTAACTCAACAGTGGTGACCCAATATGTTCAGTACTGAACATACAACACATAATTCCATGTATAGTCCCATTCATTATTACAGGATCTCTACACAATAAAACATAATGAACTTACTGTCAACATCTCCAGTTCCAAAAACAGTTTTTAATTTTCCTGGAACAGTTGATGCCAAGAAAACAGGTTGAGTTGCAGAAGGTTTACTGGGTTCAGACCTCCTCCTTGTCCTGATGAAACAGTGGCACACCTCCTCCCCATACAATTTATTACCACCAGAAATAACCATCCCTGTAGCCGCCCTGTGTTTATAACCGGGCCACTTTGTTTAGCATGGGTTCGTGGTACAGTTGATGCCACGCAGGGATACGGGCCAGAAGGTTTAGGGTTCGTGGTACAGTTGATGCCACGCAGGGATACGGGCCAGAAGGTTTAGGGTTCGTGGTACAGTTGATGCCACGCAGGGATACGGGCCAGAAGGTTTAGGGTTCGTGGTACAGTTGATGCCACGCAGGGATACGGGCCAGAAGGTTTAGGGTTCGTGGTACAGTTGATGCCACGCAGGGATATGGGACAGAAGGTTTAGGGTTCGTGGTACAGTTGATGCCACGCAGGGATACGGGCCAGAAGGTTTAGGGTTCGTGGTACAGTTGATGCCACGCAGGGATACGGGACAGAAGGTTTAGGGTTCGTGGTACAGTTGATGCCACGCAGGGATACGGGACAGAAGGTTTAGGGTTCGTGGTACAGTCAATGCCACTCAGGGCTACGGGCCAGAAGGTTTAGGGTTCGTGGTACAGTCAATGCCACTCAGGGCTACGGGCCAGAAGGTTGAAGGTTCGTCGACCACCAAGGACAAGCTCACTCACCCTGCTTGTCTCATTACACTACAATCAGAGCTGGCAGCAGACAATGATCAGCTAAGGGGAAATCAAATTTTGAACAGTTTGATGCTATATTTATACTTATATAAAATATTTGCAATGAATTTTCCACCAGTGGAGGCTGCTGAGGGGAGGACGGCTCATAACAATAGCTAGGAACAGAGAAAATGGAATGTTGTCAAACACATGGAAATCATGCATTTGATACCATCCCACTAATTCTGCTCCAGCCATTAACGTAAGCCCGTCCTCCACAATTAAGGTGCCACCAACCTCCTGTGTTTTCCACCAACAGGTTTCTGTGCCAATGCACCACACACAACCAATATGAAATGCATAAATGCAAACTGCTTACTGACTGAGCGTTTATCATCATGGATTGTGTTTTCAACTCCACAATCAAGTAGAGAATGTCTGACAGAGAAAACATCCCCCCTACCGTGTAGAATTACTCATTATCGAAGGCTTGGCTTCACAATCTACAAGTGTCATTCAACTTTATACTGTTTTGTAACAGATGTCTCTTTCCATTGATGAATGGACGTTGCACAGTTAAGATGCTGGAACTACACTGAGTTGTACAAAACAATAGGAACTGCCCTTCCCATGATATAGACTGACCAGGTGAATCCAGGTGAAAACTATGATCCCTTATTGATGTCACTTGTTAAATCCACTTCAATCAGAGTAGATGAAGGGGAGGAGACCGGTTAAAGAAGGATTTTTAAGCCTTGAGACAATTGAGACATGGATTGTGTGTGTGTGACATTCAGAGGGTGAATGGGCAAGACAAAAGATATTTAAGTGCCTTTGAACAGGGTCTGGTAGTAGGTGCCAGGCGCACCAGTTTGTGTGTCAAGAACTGCAATGCTTCTGGGTTTTCACAATCAACGGTTTCCTGTGTGTATCAAGAATGGTCTACCATCCAAAGGACATCCAGCCAACTTGACACAACTGCGGGAAGCATTGGAGTCAACATGGGTCAGCATCCCTGTGAAATGCTTTGGACACCTTGTAGAGTCCATGCCCCGATGAATTGAGTCTGTTCTGAGGGCAAAATTGGGTGCAAACCCAATATTAGGAAGGTGTTCCTAATGTTTTGTACACTGGGTGTATAGCGAAGTGGATGGATGTGAGCAGGCAGCCTACAGGAGACTTTTGAAGTAGCGTTTTCAGACTGAAACATTGCGACTATATTTAGGCGTTAGCTTCTAGGTCTAGAAATAGATGGGAAAGGAGGCCGAACGCGTGTTCAGTTTCCCTGAATAACTGGGCCTGCTGGGAGCACAGGCCTACGTGAAGAAGACTTAGGAGAATGATGATCAGCATCAGAAGTAAAAATCCAGCCAGACTGGCCTGCTACTGTGCCTTTTCTAGAATCTGTCCAGAGTAGACCCACAACTGATCCATGGAATGAAACGTTCAAATAACACAGCTTTGGCGCCATTATTCAAATGGCATTTTCACTGCAGTTTACAGCCTAGAGTAGAACTGTACTCAATTGAAAACAGTGATGCAACTTTTCATTGCATTATGGTGTAGTAGGGTCCAATAATCTCAGTATTATAACCGTATTGTCCCTAAACGAGGTTAACAGGGGAGCTTTTTGAGCTGCATCTTTCATGTCTTCACTGTTCTTTCATGAAGTAATGATGCCTCTCAGCTACTCTTCTATCGAGTGGATTTATATTGAACAATTGGGTGCAGATTTGAATGATTTTATGTGTGGTATTATTGCTAGTTAGCATTTTGCAGATCTGGATAAACATCCACCCACCGCTACTGTCACTATGAATAGAGGGCAGGTTAGACAGCTGAGTGGTAGACTATATATGATTCATCTACTACTATAGTCACTATGAATAGAGGGCCCAATAAAAACACACTACCCTCCTCTGTGCCCAATAAAAACACACTACCCTCCCCTGTGCCCAATAAAAACACACTACTCTCCTCTGTGCCCAATAAAAACACACTACCCTCCTCTGTGGCCAATAAAAACACACTACCCTCCCATGTGCCCAATAAAAACACACTACTCTCCTCTGTGCCCAATAAAAACACACTACTCTCCTCTGTGCCCAATAAAAACACACTACCCTCCTCTGTGCCCAATAAAAACACCCTACCCTCCTCTGTGCCCAATAAAAACACCCTACCCTCCTCTGTGCCCAATAAAAACACACTACTCTCCTCTGTGCCCAATAAAAACACACTACCCTCCCATGTGCCCAATAAAAACACACTACTCTCCTCTGTGCCCAATAAAAACACACTACCCTCCTCTGTGCCCAATAAAAACACCCTACCCTCCTCTGTGCCCAATAAAAACACCCTACCCTCCTCTGTGCCCAATAAAAACACACTACTCTCCTCTGTGCCCAATAAAAACACACTACCCTCCTCTGTGCCCAATAAAAACACACTACCCTCCTTTGTGCCCAATAAAAACACCCTACCCTCCTCTGTGCCCAATAAAAACACACTACTCTCCTCTGTGACCAATAAAAACACCCTACCCTCCTCTGTGCCCAATAAAAACACCCTACCCTCCTCTGTGCCCAATAAAAACACCCTACCCTCCTCTGTGCCCAATAAAAACACCCTACCCTCCTCTGTGCCCAATAAAAACACACTACTCTCCTCTGTGCCCAATAAAAACACACTACCCTCCTCTGTGCCCAATAAAAACACCCTACCCTCCCCTGTGCCCAATAAAAACACACTACCCTCCCTAGGCCCATTAAAAACACACTACCCTCCATTGTGCCCAATAAAAACACACTACCCTCCTCTGTGCCCAATAAAAACACCCTACCCTCCCCTCTGCCCAATAAAAACACACTACCCTCCTTTGTGCCCAATAAAAACACTCTACCCTCCTTTGTGCCCAATAAAAACACACTACCCTCCTTTGTGCCCAATAAAAACACACTACCCTCCTTTGTGCCCAATAAAAACACACTACCCTCCTTTGTGCCCAATAAAAACACACTACCCTCCTTTGTGCCCAATAAAAACACACAGCCCTCCCCTCTGCCCAATAAAAACACACTACCCTGCTCTGTGCCCAATAAAAACACACTACCCTGCTCTGTGCCAAATAAAAACACACTACCCTCCCCTCTGCCCAATAAAAACACACTACCCTCCCCTCTGCCCAATAAAAACACACTACCCTGCTCTGTGCCCAATAAAAACACACTACCCTGCTCTGTGCCCAATAAAAACACACTACCCTCCCCTCTGCCCAATAAAAACACACTACCCTCCTCTCTGCCCAATAAAAACACACTACCCTCCTCCCTGTGCCCAATAAAAACACACTACCCTCCCTCTGCCCAATAAAAACACACTACCCTCCCCTCTGCCCAATAAAAACACACTACCCTCCCACTCTGCCCAATAAAAACACACTACCCTCCTCTGCCCAATAAAAACACACTACCCTGCCCTGTGCCCAATAAAAACACACTACCCTGCTCTGTGCCCAATAAAAACACACTACCCTCCCCTCTGCCCAATAAAAACACACTACCCTCCCCTCTGCCCAATAAAAACACACTACCCTCCCCTCTGCCCAATAAAACACACTACCCTCCCTCTGCCCAATAAAAACACACTACCCTCCCCTCTGCCCAATAAAAACACACTACCCTCCCCTGTGCCAAATAAAAACACACTACCCTCCCCTCTGCCAATAAAAACACACTACCCTCCCTCTGCCCAATAAAAACACACTACCCTCCCCTGCCCAATAAAAACACACTACCCTCCCTCTGCCCAATAAAAACACACTACCCTCCCCTCTGCCCAATAAAAACACACTACCCTGCTCCCCTCTGCCCAATAAAAACACACTACCCTCCCCTCTGCCCAATAAAAACACACTACCCTCCCCTCTGCCCAATAAAAACACACTACCCTCCCCTCTGCCCAATAAAAACACACTACCCTCCTGTGCCCAATAAAAACACACTACCCTCCCCTCTGCCCAATAAAAACACACTACCCTCCCTGTGCCAAATAAAAACACACTACCCTCCCCTCTGCCCAATAAAAACACACTACCCTCCCTCTGCCCAATAAAAACACACTACCCTCCCCTGTGCCAATAAAAACACACTACCCTCCCCTCTGCCCAATAAAAACACACTACCCTCCCTGTGCCCAATAAAAACACACTACCCTCCCTGTGCCCAATAAAAACACACTACCCTCCCTCTGCCCAATAAAAACACACTACCCTCCCTCTGCCCAATAAAAACACACTACCCTCCCCTCTGCCCAATAAAAACACACTACCCTCCTCTGCCCAATAAAAACACACTACCCTCCCCTGTGCCCAATAAAAACACACTACCCTCCCCTGTGCCCAATAAAAACACACTACCCTCCCCTCTGCCCAATAAAAACACACTACCCTCCCCTCTGCCCAATAAAAACACACTACCCTCCCTGCCCAATAAAAACACACTACCCTCCCCTCTGCCCAATAAAAACACACTACCCTCCCCCCTCTGCCCAATAAAAACACACTACCCTCCCCTCTGCCCAATAAAAACACACTACCCTCCCCTCTGCCCAATAAAAACACACTACCCTCCCCTCTGCCCAATAAAAACACACTACCCTCCCTGTGCCAATAAAAACACACTACCCTCCCTCTGCCCAATAAAAACACACTACCCTCCCCTCTGCCCAATAAAAACACACTACCCTCCCCTCTGCCCAATAAAAACACACTACCCTCCCCTCTGCCCAATAAAAACACACTACCCTCCCCTCTGCCCAATAAAAACACACTACCCTCCCTCTGCCCAATAAAAACACACTACCCTCCCCTCTGCCCAATAAAACACACTACCCTCCCCTCTGCCCAATAAAAACACTACCCTCCCCTCTGCCCAATAAAAACACACTACCCTCCCCTGTGCCCAATAAAAACACACTACCCTCCCCTCTGCCCAATAAAAACACACTACCCTCCCCTCTGCCCAATAAAAACACACTACCCTCCCTCTGCCCAATAAAAACACACTACCCTCCCTCTGCCCAATAAAAACACACTACCCTCCCCTCTGCCCAATAAAAACACACTACCCTCCCCTCTGCCCAATAAAAACACACTACCCTCCCCTGTGCCCAATAAAAACACACTACCCTCCCCTCTGCCCAATAAAAACACACTACCCTCCCTCTGTCCAATAAAAACACACTACCCTCCCCTCTGCCCAATAAAAACACACTACCCTCCCCTCTGCCCAATAAAAACACACTACCCTCCCTCTGCCCAATAAAAACACACTACCCTCCCCTCTGTCCAATAAAAACACACTACCCTCCCCTCTGCCCAATAAAAACACACTACCCTCCCCTCTGCCCAATAAAAACACACTACCCTCCCCTCTGCCCAATAAAAACACACTACCCTCCCTCTGCCCAATAAAAACACACTACCCTCCCCTCTGCCCAATAAAAACACACTACCCTCCCCTGTGCCAAATAAAAACACACTACCCCCTCCCCTCTGTCCAATAAAAACACACTACCCTCCCCTCTGTCCAATAAAAACACACTACCCTCCCCTCTGCCCAATAAAAACACACTACCCTCCCCTCTGCCCAATAAAAACACACTACCCTCCCCTCTGCCCAATAAAAACACACTACCCTCCCCTGTGCCAAATAAATCTAAAATAAAATAATCCTCAAAGCAACAACAAAAAGTTTGACAACTCTCTCCTATTTTGATCTAAACAATACATTTCAAACTGTCCCTTGGCAAAAGACAATCAAGACCAGTTTATCTGAAAAGCTTAAAAGACATCCCATCACAAATAGTCACATACAGAAGCAGACAAACACTGACCTCCCAGGTCTGACTGAGGCGGCTAACTGCTGCGGTGTTCAGACCCATAACGATGGCAAAGAAAGAGTTGAGGTTCCTCTGGGCTTTACAGCTGAGGAAATAAAGAGTGACACACTGTTAACACCAGCTTCATACAGTGATGATGCAGAAATACAAACTGTAATTCCTCACTAAACCACAGGAGGGGGCATCCTGTCCATGCAGACCTCACTATAATAGAGTGTTGTGCAGAGTTCTGTAGTTGAAGTATTGGGCCCTTAGTGAAATGGACCAATCATACTGCTCTACTTCTGCAGAAGAAGACATCACATTTTGAGGATGTAACAACTCTGCTCTAAATGCTGGAGCCCACTATGTTGTGGTCAGAGAAGAGAAGAGGAGAGAAGAGAAGAGAAGAGAAGAGAAGAGAAGAGAAGAGAAGAGAAGAGAAGAGAAGAGAAGAGAAGAGAAGAGAGAAGAGAAGAGGAGAGAAGAGAAGAGAAGAGAAGAGAAAGAAGAGAGAAGAGAAGAGAAGAGGAGAGGAGAGGAGAGGAGAGAGAGGAGAGGAGAGAGGAGAGGAGAGGAGAGAAGAGGAGAGAAGAGAAGAGAAGAGAGGAGAGAAGAGGAGAGAAGAGAAGAGAAGAGAGCACTGGGCAGCAATTTTGATGAACTTCTTGATGAGCTGACTCTGTTGCAGAGTGTAGGACACATCAGGACTTCTGTCATCACCCACAGCTGTACCTCATTGCAGCGCTGCAGCAGCAGCTCCAGCGCCACCGTGTGGCCACTGCTGGCATGACGGCTGAACGTGAAGTACACCAGCTCTTGCTGTAGTGGAGAGAGACAGGACAGGACACGGGTGAGCTTGTAGAAAGCTTTGAATCACTAATATCTTTAACTGTATCCTAAACCTCACCCTATTCCCTTTATAGTGCACTACTTTGACCAGAGCTCTATGGGCCCTGGTAAAAAGTTGCACTATAGTGAATCGGGTGCCAACTGGGACGCATGCATAGTGTAGGTGATGGACAAAAGTTGATGTCACGGACCTCATGTATTGAGTTGAAGACACTCCAGTCAAAGTTTGTAAGGGTGACAGCCACGTCCCATGTGTTCATACTCAGCATGCGAGCTGACCTCTGTTGTAGCTCTGCGTTGTCTGTGAACGGGCTCTGAGAGGAGAAAGGAATATGTTATGTTCTGTTGGGGCATGTTAGAACATGGTATTTTCTGGTGTGATATGACCCTGTGGGATATAGGCTGGAAGCACATCCAGTAGGAATCAGGAATATAATGTGATAAACCAAATGCAGAAGTAGCTTGATAGGAGGCCTGAGGACTGTCACCTCTGCTAGATTCATTCACATTGTAGCCTGCTGAGGAACTGCATTGAAGTGGACTCATTGTGATTCCTACCATGACTTCACTCAGGTCCTTTCTGCACACGTGCAGCCTCCCCACTGCTGTCAGCGAATCAGAATAGAGCCTGTCCTGAGGCTTCAGCAGCAGTTTCTCTGGAGAGAGGAAGCATCACACACAGCACTGCCATTAGAAATATGTCAGCCAGCGTGACACCTGCTATCTGGGGTAGATAAGTGTCCCAGTGCCGGGCTGGTTCTGTTCTACTGTAGTCAGTCAGTGTAGGGTTGGTTCTGTTCTACTGTAGTCAGTCAGTGTAGAGTT